>NW_023366739.1:0-102397 GCF_902167145.1 Zea mays | reverse complement strand
ACCCTGAGTACAGAATTACTCAGCAAGACTTACCCGACTAAAGAAAAGACTCTCAAGGGTATGCTGGCTAGAGGGATTCAAGGTATGGCTTATCAAGAATCGAAGACTCTGTTTTGCAGAAAAGCTTACTTTGAGTGGATCCTTAAAAATCCATTTTTACTTGTCAGGTTAAGTAAAGTTACCTGCATCTAGAGTTCTTTCTACCCTAGTTCAAGCACTTGGCCTATACTAGCCGTCTTTTATCATCCCCTCAGTTCACTAGATTTCTACGTGTAGGTCAGTGACCAAGTCTTCATGTCCGAGAAGTAACGGCGATCCGAATCGATTAGTACCCAGTTGGGGATCTCCGATCACACGACATATGTAGCACTTAACCCTTGCATATGTCAACTCGCCACCGGGGTTCTTAAGACTAGATCAGGTTCACGCCAACCGAGAGCACAGATACACCACCGTCCAGCCTCTTGCCACGGAGGGTACACGCTACTCTCGCCATCTCTCCACTCCCATTGCGTGTTATCTTATTCTGGTATTAGTCTACCCGAGGCAAAGCTTACGATTGATGAGGCATGTGACCAGTTAAAAGGTCCTCAATCATCAAGCCTACATCGACACGGTCCTTAATCGACTCAGACGGAGACACTACACCGAGACTCCCTTCTCATGCAAGTGAACCGCTCGGTCTCAGCATTATTAATTTGAACCCAAAGTTTGGTACCTGGCAGAGGTACATATTTTCCGATGTTGAACCCATCACGGCCATGATGGATCCACCATCAAGTTTTGTTTTTGAAAACATTCCCACCCACTAAAGCATCACCTTTGTTTTAAACCAAAATATTTTTGTTTGCTAAAGCAAGGCTAAGCATCATAAAATTCTTTTCAAAAATGGTATCAAGGAAGGGTAATCAATTTTCCAAGGAAGGAAATGCATCAACGGTTTAGCACACAACTCCTATCACCTAATGCATCAAACAAGGTGATAAAGATTTTTAAATATCGAGGTGGCATATGCACTGGGGCTTGCCTGAGTAACACTAGATTAGTGTTTGTTAGGCGACCACTTGGCGAGTATCCTTTGGCTTGGCACTTGTTTAGATTATCTATCAGCATCACCATGCGGAGGAGCCCGCGCTTGGGGTCGACTTGACTCTTGTCCTCCACATCTCGTGATTAATAAGCGTACCTAAATGATTTGCATAATGCACATGAATGCATATAAAATGCTAAGATAATATAAGTTTATTATCTAAGGTCTTGAATATAACTTTCCTTCACGGATCTTCGAGAAACTAGGGTTTTCGGATTCTATAGTGAAGTTCATAGGGTAGGGTCTAGGGTTTTGGGTTCTAAGTATCAAACATGGTCCAAATCATACCAAACTTTACCCAAGGCTTCTAAATATTATTTAGAGTTTACCTTAAAAGTTTAGTAAATTTTGGATTTATTATTTATTTCCTAAAAATCCAGAAGCAAGGTTTTTGGTTGTTTTAAATGCTCTAAAATTTCCTATTTGGACTAAAAATCATGAAACTATTTTTTACTAAATACTATGGGAAATTAGGAGTCTAACAAAATTGGTTTGATATTTTTAGCATTTTTCTGTAATTTTCTATGGATTTCTAAATCTGCTTGGAAAAAGAAAAAGGAAAAACTACTAACAGCGTTGGGCCAAAACTGGCCCAACCGGCCCAACTCTAAGCGTAATACGGGAGCGCGCCCGCGGCAGCGCAGTCAGTTTTTCACAAAGGTCCTTGCCAGAGCCAGAATTAGGAACGAAGTCATCAACCAATTTCACGAGTCACTGGCACTTTACTTCTAGACCCCTAAACTTCTTGTCTTCTAAAATGGAACCCCCGACATCGCCGGCGGTGCGGACGCGTCCTCCCCGTGACCCCACGGCGGAGTAGAGCCCGAGTAGTCATTTAGACAGCGGACAGATCAAATCCTAACCTGACCCGAGCAGCTATGGGCATGAATTTGTCTCCTAAACTCACAGAGGGACATGACCGCACTCATGACGGGATCCAGGTACCGCGGCGCTTGCCCAACTGGTTTAAGCACGAGATGTTTCAAATTAAGGGCATCGGAAACACGAGTAAGACATGGACAACGCGGCACTTACAGAAATTGACATTGGACCAACTAAGTTTTCGAGTGGGTTGATATCAGGGCAGTTCATGCGGTGTCAAACCCATGTTCCGACCAAACTAGGGCTGTAAAGGCCAAACGGGCTTCTCAGTGAGCTTCACCAATGTATGGGGATGCTAGAACATCAAGTCTTAGGGATTGAGTCATACCGTAATCGCCTGGCCACGTGAGGTTGATGTGTTGGCGAGGTGATCACCAGACATGCTCGGTAGCTTGATCAGCAGAACTGGGCACATCTAGGGTATGGTTTGGGAAGGGAAGAGCAACGCTACTGAATGAAGCTACTCACTATGGTTGACGATCGAAGCAAGGATCACTGGTTTGCTCCTACACCCATTTCCATCCCCCGGGTTGCTCTTTATATAGGCAGGGAAAAGATCAAAGGGGCTGGATTCTTGAGTTTAAGGGGGGATAACTATGTGCATGGGGTGTAGTCGTGGCTCAGTCAAGAAAGCCCACGCCGGTGCTGCAGGGTGAAGATTATCCATGGCAAGGGAGGGGTAAGGATAGGAGCGCCCTGTAGCAGATATTTCTTACTGATGATAATTCAGAGATGTGCCTAAATCTGAATATCTTTGCTCTCCCCATCTCTACTATTTCCCATACCAAAGTAGGACACGACAAGAAGGAAAATGATCACAGCTAGATATTTCTGCATTTGGAATCTACAGCTCCGGACTGACCCACCCAACTTCAATTAGCCTGTTCTCTTAATTTTCAATTAAGACAGACCAGTTACTGTTAATAGAACCTGTTCCCAGATCAAGGGTCTATAAATTTATTATAAGTCTCTTGGACCTAATCCTTATGGATTACAAGTTATGGTGCTCAAAAATCAGCTGCAAAACACTGGTACCATTTCACTTTTCTAAATTTCAGTCTTCAGTTGCTCATCAGATTTCTTCCTTTTGACAGGGACAGTTTGGGCACCATTATCTCCTGAATCTATATAACATCAGGCCAAAGTTTCTTAATAAAACTTGCTCATGAATACTAGCTTTCTAGTTTTGCTTAGATCATCCTGGCACCAAGTCTCATAGGACAGTCCCTGCAAGGTCTCAAAGTTGCTCAGACAGATAAAAATTCAGAGTAGGTCTGCCTGCACCCTAACCTTCAGTCTTGTTCAGTTGACTCTCCCCTTTCAACAGAGACCTTTTTGGACGCCTATTTCTCCCAAGTTTATATAATGTCAAGCCAGGGTCCCTTAATAAACTTTGTTCATGGATACTACCTCTCCAACTTTGTTATAGACATTCTGGCACAAAGTTACACAGAACAGCCTTTATAGGTCCTCAAAGTGGTGCAGACAGACATAAATTCAGAACAGACTAGTCTAATTAACAGTCTGAAACTGCTAGCCTGACAGCTCAACTTTGAGCAACTTTTTCTTCAATACTTGTACAGGATCAAGCTGTTACAGCCCGTGGCCGCCGACGCGATCGCCGGGACGTGAGCAGGGTATTCACCGTCGCCAGGAGAGACAATGAGAGAATATTTGGTAGGTGTTTCTACTCAGATTTTTCGTAACCTCCTCTGTTCTGTTACAGCATATTTATTCCCACATGGGGACGGCCCACAAACAGCCCACACACCTCCATACGCACAACGAAATACACCCCAACGCACACGGCCCATCTTCAGCCTTCAGTCCCAGCTCCATCAGCGGTAGGTGCTCCACCTCCTTGGTCGTCAGGCATGACAGTTGCCCCTTCCCGAGAAGTTGCTTGTCCCCAAGCAACAGCTTGAGGAAAACGAGCCTTCACCACATGTAAGTCCTCCCAAGTTGTGGAATCGTGAGGCAGATGACTCCAGCGAATGAGCACTTGAGGAATGCACTATTTCCTTTCTTCACCAATCTGCGATCCAAGATTTCCAGTGGAACACATTGCGATAAGACAAATCATCATAGTGGGAAGAGAGGAGAACACTGGTGAATAATTAGGGGTGAAAGGCTTTCAATTGAGAGACGTGGAACACTGGGTGTATCTGGGCATCAGCAGGTAACTCCAGACGATATGCGACCTCGCCCACCTTCTCCAAAACCTTGTAAGGCCCAAAAATTTGAAGGCTAACTTGGGGCACGGTCGATTCACAACCGAAGACTGGACATACGGTTGAAGTCTGAGCAACACCATCTCCCCCACTTGGAATTTTCTTTCAGTGCGTGCACGATCAGCTTGCATTTTCATCCTGTTTTCTGGCAGCAGCCAAGTGCTCTTGCAGCATACTAGAAAAGGCACTCCTGTCAGCAAGCAACTGAGCCACATCCTGGTTTGTATCCGCAGAGAGCACTGGTGCTGCAGCAAAAGGAGGTTCATATCCATATAAAGCTTTGAAAGGAGAACACCCCAACCGCAGTGTGAAAGGATGTGTTGTACCAGAACTCTGCCAACGGAAGCCAAGCTTTCCATTTTTTTGGTTGAGCATGTACTGCACAGCGTAGATACATTTCGACACACTGGTTTACTCTTTCACTCTGGCCATCCGTTTGTGGGTGATAGGCCGTACTCAGATTCAACTTGGTGCCCAAAAGCTTGAACAGATGAGTCCAAAAGGTACAAGTAAAAATCTTATCACGATCACTGACCATGGACTGGGGCAACCCATGAAGCTTATCACATGATCTAACAGGAGCTGAGCTACTTGAGCAGCTATGAATGGGTGTTTCAAAGCCAAGAAGTGAGTATATTTTGTGAAACGATCAACAACCACCAAAATTGTATCATAACTTTCAGATTTGGGCAACTTTTCAATAAAGTCCAGTGTGATATCCTGCCAGGCACCTGCAGGAACAGGTAAAGGCTGAAGCAGCCCTGCAGGGTGGATTCTTTCACTTTTGGCCTGCTGACACACCTGGCATTGCTTGACAAAGTTCTCCACATCTCCTTTTAATCCCTTCCAATAGAACAACTTTTTTATGCGTTGATATGTCGCCTGAACGCCAGAATGACCACCAAGGGCACTGTCCATGCATAGCTGATACGAGCTTGGTCCGTAAAGCTGAGTTGTTACCGATCCATATCAATTCTCCTTTCTTAATCACCCCTATACTGAGCTGAAAGTCGTGCTCATCTGGACTATGTAAACTGAGTTTGGCGAGCAACTGTTGCGCTTCCAGATCAGTGAAATAAGAATTGAGCACTTCCTGCATCCATAGAGGCTGCACCTCACTAATTAAAGTCATGACCAGCAAGGGTCCCACTCTGGAAAGTGCATCAGCCACAATATTTTCTTTGCCTTGCTTATAAACTACCTTGAATTGCATGCCCATCATCTTAGCCATTGCCTTCCTTTGAAGTTCAGAATGTAACTCCTGCTGACCCAAGAAACTCAAGGCTCTGTGGTCTGTGTGAATCTCAAACTCACTTCTCTGAAGGTAATGGCGCCACTTATCCACAGCCATAATAAGAGCTAGAAACTCCTTTTCATAAATGGACAACTGCTTGTTTTTTACTCCCAGTGCCTTGCTCAAATACGCCAAGGGTCGTCCTTGCTGTAGCAGCACTGCTCCCAGACCGTGCTCACTAGCATCTGTCTCAACTACAAAAGTCTTCTGAAAATCAGGTAGTGCCAGCACAGGTGTAGTGCACATTGCTTGTTTCAGAGCTTGGAATGCCCCAGTTGCCAGTTTCAGTCCACACAAATTGTCCCTTCTGTAACAGCTGAGTAAGAGGCTTAGCAATAGTGCCATAATTCTTGACAAAGCGTCTGTAATAACCAGTTAAACCGAGAAAACCCCTGAGCTCAGTAACATTGCTAGGTTGTGGCCATTGCAGCATCGCAGTAGTCTTGGCTGGGTCTGTTGCCACCCCTTTAGCAGATATGACATGGCCCAAATAGATCAGTTCCTGTCGGCCCAAAACACATTTCTTTTTGTTTTAAATAGAACTGATGCGATTTCATTGCTTCAAACACCAACCTGAGATGGTCTAAGTGGGACTGCCAGGAAGGAACTGTACAACAAGGATATCATCTATGAATACCATCACAAAGTGTCTGAGATATGGAGCTAATACCATGTTCATGGCACATTGAAAGGTGGCAGGTGCATTGTTAAGCCAAAGGGCATAACCTTAAACTGGTAATGACCATGATGTGTTTTAAAGGCAGTTTTATACTCCTCTCCTTCTCCCATTCTTACTTGGTGGTATCCCGAAGTCATGTCCAAGCTGGAAAAAAATTTGGTGCCTGACAGCTCATCCAAGATTTCTTCCACAACCGGCATAGGAAACCTATTCTTGATGGTCATGTCATTAAGTTTGCGGTAGTCCACACAAAAACGCCATGTACCATCCTTCTTTTGAACCAACAAAACTGGAGAGGCAAAAGGACTAACACTATGTTCTATGAGGCCTGCCTTCAGTAATTCAGAAATTTGCCTTTCTATCTCGGTTTTGTGGGCTGGTGAATATTTATAGGGCCTGGCATTCACAGGGACTAACCCTGGAATCTGAGGAATGTGGTGATCAAATGGCCGAGCAGGGGGTAAAGTTGCGGGAATAGCAAACATCTCTTTAAATTCATCCAACAGATTCTGCAACTCCACACCAACAGTTGGTTCCTCAGACTTGGGGGTTACTTCCAGCAAGGCCAAAGCCCAGACATCATTTCCTTTTAACCATTTGTCCACATGCATAGTAGACACCTCCACCACTCTTCCACACTGTCCCCCAGTCCCCTTCAATTTGACCTCTTCTCCATCAACTGAAAAAACTGATCACCTTCTTCTCCCAATCACAGTGCATTGGACTGTGTTGCTTCAACCAGTCATAACCTAAAATAGCATCATACGCCCCTAACTCCAAGACTCTCATGTTAGTCCTGAAAGTGTGTCCATCTGCCCACCATTCCAGTGAATGCACCATTTGGTCACTTCTGAGAGTTTCACCATTAGCTACCTTCACAATAGCCGGAGAACACTTGGATGTAACGAGACCAAGTCTGTCCACCATCAGCCTATTAATGAAACTGGCTGAGCTTCCTGAATCCATCAATACCAACATCACCTGATTGTGGACAAGGGCCCTGACTCCCATACAATCGTCAGACACAGCCCCACTGATAGCATGTAAAGAGAGCCGAAATTCCTCCTCCTCCACTTGCTCCTCTTTCTCAATATGGCTCAGTGTTTCATCAGACAGCATCATTCCCAGCTCCTCAGTAGTCAGAGCATTTAGTTGCATCTGAATTTTTTTTGGGCATCTAGACTGGTGGCCTGGTTCATACTTCTCCCCACACGAGAAACACAAACCATTTTGCCGTCTATATTCCTTGACCAACCTCTCCTTGGATAACTCTATTGCTGGGGCTTGTGGTCTGCCTTCTGTCCTTCCAACTGGACCATTGAATTTTGGTTGAGATACTATCTTTAGAGATTTTTGTCGCTGCTTTTCTAAAATCTTCTGTTGTATCTATGCCAACCTAGCAGCTCAATCCACGGTCGTGGGCATATGCGACTGAACTGAACCCTGCAGTTCTTGTTTCAACCCCTTGATAAAATGCGCCACAAACAATGTTTCATCCAAGCCTTGGTTATGCACCGCAGTTGCATACCTCACCTCATCGAACTCCTTCAGATATTCCTCCACCGACCTTTTCTGGTAAACCGTCATCAGGTTGTTCATCGCCTGCGAATATTCATCCGCCCCAAACTTCTTCATCACAGCATCCACAAACTCCTCCCACGTTACTAATCCATACTGCAACTTAAAAATCTAAAACCATCGTGAAGCATTTCCCTCCATATGCAGTGAGGCTGATGTTACCCAGACAGCTTCAGGGACTCGATACATCGCGAAATAATCAGCACACTTCCTCAACCAAATCTTCGGCTCCAATCCATCAAACCTAGGGAAGGTCCACTTCGGTATAGATACTGGTGGATACTCCCCCGCATCTCCGCCACCATTCCCACCTCCCCGATCGCGAACAGGAGAATAACCGCGATACCTTCGATTGGCGTTCGGCTCGTGATGTCAAGGTTCCCCGCGAGCTCGCTCCTCCATCACCGATTCTGAACCTTCCATGTTCCGCGCCATCCACTCGAGTCGGATCTCGGCCACCTCTCGTCCTGTCTTCTCCACTTGCTGCGCCAAATGGACCCGCTCTTCTGCCGCCTTCTGAGCCACAGCCGCCGCCAATTCCGACTGCATCATTAGCTTCTGTTGTACCTCCTCCACTCCAACGACCTTCTCCGTCAGCCGATCGATCTTCGCCATCATCCGATCCCACCGATCCCCGTCTTCCTTCTCCTTGTTCGCCATGGCCTCAAGTACAAACCGGGTCTGCACCGAGGGTTTTGGAACGGGCGCCAGTCGCGACTGACCCACTCCGAGGAGCGCGAGCTTTGATACCAGGTTGTTACAGCACGTGGCCGCCGACGCTGATCGCCGGGACGTGAGCAGGGTATTCACCGTCGCCAGGAGAGACTAATGAGAGAATATTTGGTAGGTGTTTCTACTCAGATTTTTCGTAACCTCCTCTGTTCTGTTACAGCATATTTATTCCCACATGGGGACGGCCCACAAACAGCCCACACACCTCCATACGCACAACGGAATACACCCCAACGCACACGGCCCATCTTCAGCCTTCAGTCCCAGCTCCATCAGCGGTAGGTGCTCCACCTCCTTGGTCGTCAGGCATGACACAAGCCTACTGGTCTTAGGAACACTTAATCACCTTCTAATGGTCTCTAATTTATCTACACAATTCCTAGCATTTAACCCTCTATATTGGTCACAAAAAGGCTCCAAACCTAGCTCGAAACATTGCATTACAGGTTTCAGATTACTATGTGTGGTCTGAAAATTCAGAGTTTTATTAGCTCTGTTTTGGGGTATGTTTTCAAGAGATTCCATAAGGTTTTAGGGTTGGGTTTCTGATTTGAACTTATACCCCTATAGTAGCTCTACCACTTTGATGTACTAACCTAGGACAGAATTCTCATGAGTAAAGAGATATACAACTCCAAAGATGGTCTCAGCCTACTGAAATTCAGACTTAGTTATATGGTTCTCATGGATCTTTTTACAAAGAGGTCCAAATCTTGCTGTTCCACTTGCAAACCTTGAATATAAAAGTTAGTGGGTTTAAGGTGCCCCTTTTACTTTGATAATTGCACTTAGGTCCAGAAGTGTGCAACATTTGCATATAACCCCCTAGGGTTTTAGTCCAGCGTTTTCCAGGCTTCTCTTAGGGTTTGGATATCCCGTAATTTCGTTAATGGTGGTATTTTATGATCATCTTTATCAAGTTTTGAAGTTTTCTCTTGTTTAGACTTTGGGTACCCCTTTAAGCCCAATCTAGGGTTAAACACTGTACCCTAGGGTTTCACTTATGAAATGCCACATCAATACAATTTGTTTGAACTTTTGCCTAGTGAATGCATTCTAGGTGTGACAAACACATGATATGTCAATGCTTATGATGTTATGCTCAAATTTTAGTAACAGTAACGCTAGGGGTGTTACAGTGGTCTCCATTGACGACATTCTAATCTATTCCAAAAATGATGAGGAGCATGCTAAGAACTTACGGATCATGCTAACGTGCTTAAGGGATCACCAGTTGTATGTTGAGTTCAGCAAATGCGCGTTCTAGTTGGAGGAAATTCAGTTTCTAGGACATGTATTATCTACAAAAGGGATTGCGGTTGATCCCAGCAAAGTCAAGGATATTCTAGAATGGAAACTGCCTACTACAGTACATCAAGTTCGAAGTTTCCTTGGACTGGCTGGATATTACCGCAGGTTCATTCCGGATTTCTCCAAGATTGTTAAACCTATTTACGAGTTTATTGAAAAATGATACAAAGTTTTATTGGTCCTCAAAATGCAATGAAGCCTTTGAGCAGCTGAAGGTGTTGTTAACCACTGCTCCAGTGTTGGCTCAACCAGATATTGAAAAGCCTTTTGATGTGTATTGTGACACATTAGGTAGTGGACTCGGATGTGTCCTAATGCAAGAGGACCGAGTCATAGCTTATGCTTCAAGACAACTACACCAGCATGTGGAGCACTATCCAACTCATGATTTGGAACTAGCTGTAGTCATTCATGCCCTCAAGATATGGTGTCATTATCTTTTGGGGAATATATGTCATGTATATACGTATCACAAAAGAAAGAAATATATCTTTACCCAGTCAGAATTGAACATGAGGCACAGAAGATGGCTTGAGCTAATTAAAGATTATGACTTGGAAATCCATTATCACCCAGGAAAAGCCAATGTGGTGGTAGATGCATTGAGTTGTAAAGCTTCCTGTCATTGTCTTACAATAAGGACTCCTAACACCACACTCTGTCAAGAAATGGAAAAGTTGAACCTAGGTCTGATACAACACGGACATTGACACAATTGAAGATTGAGTCAGTTCTTCTACAGAGAATTATTGATGCCCAAAGAACCGACAAGGGTATGAAATGCATCCATGAGAAAATGGAAGCTGGCAAAGCAAATTGCTTCAGAAAGGATGATCAAGGAATAATATGGTTTAATGTTCGCATAGTTGTGCCCAAAGATGCTGAGGTCCACCAACAAATTCTGGACGAAGCTCATCTTAGTCTATATTCCATTCATCCGGGAAGTACTAAGATGTATCAAGACGTAAAACAACACTATTTGTGGACAAAAATGAAGATTGAAATTACATGCTATGTGGCAAGATGTGACACCTGTAGGCGTGTCAAGGCAGTGCATATGAAGACCGCTAGACCATTACAATCCTTGCCCATCCCAACTTGGAAATGTGAAGATATTAGTATGGATTTCATTGTAGGATTGCCCAAGACAGCCAAAGGCTTTGACTCTATCTGGGTCATAATTGATTGGCTTACAAAGATAGCTCATTTTCTACCGGTCAAAACGTATTATCCGATCATTACTTATGCTCAGATATATGTGGCTCGTATTCTTAGTTTGCATGGAATTCCGAAAACAATAGTGTCGGAAAGAGGACCACAATCTGTATCTAAGTTCTGGGAAGAACTGCACAAATCCTTGGGTACTAAATTACTCCACAGTTCGGCTTATCATCCTTAAACAAGTGTATAAACTGAGAGAGTAAATCAGATACTTGAGGATATGTTATGGGCATGTGTCTTGGAATTCCCACAGAAATGGGATTATTGTCTGCCATTGGCAGAATTTTCATATAACAATAGCTATCAAGAAAGCATTAAGATGGCACCATTTGAAGCATTGTACGGGCAACGGTGTTGGACACCCTTGAATTGGTTAGAACCCGGAGAACGGTGGTATTTCAGGCCTGATTTAGTGAAGGAAACAGAGGCAAAGGTTCAACGAATAAGGCACCACTTGAAAGAAGCTCAGGCTCGGTAGAAAAATTATGCGGATAAACGACGCCGACCTTTGTTCTTTCAAGTCAAGGATCATGTATACCTGAAAGTATCACCAATGAAGGGTGTTAATCGATTCAGGGTAAAAGGAAAGTTGGCACCCCGATACATTGGCCTATTTCCTATTCTTGAACAATGCGGACCAGTGGCATACCGACTTCAACTGCCAGAAACATTGTCTGTAGTACATATGTGTTCCATGTATCTCAATTAAAGAAGTGTCTTCGAGTTCCTGATTGAACCATCGATGTAGTGGATGTTGCTTTGGAACCAGATTTAACTTATTTAGAACATCCCATTCGAGTTCTAGATCACAAGGACCGGATCACCCAAAAAAGGACTCTTAAATTCTATAAGGTACAATGGAACCAGCATACTGAAGATGAAGCTACTTGGGAGACTCAAGATTTCTTGGAGAAGAACTTTCCTAGGTTCTTAGCTTCATGTGACTTGTAAGATGGGTATATTGATTATAAAGTTGGAATAAACCCCATACCACCCCCTGCTCTGTAAGACAAATAAGGAAATAAAAATGTGACGTGTTTCCTTTTCCACTACTTGCCCTAGGACCTTAAATCTCGGGACGAGATTATTTAATGGGGGAAGGATGTAACACCCCTAGTGTTACTGGCACTAAAACATGAGCATGACATCATATGCATTGACATTTCATTGTGTTGTTACACCGAGAATTCATTCACTAGGTAAAAATTTCAAAACAAGTTGTGATGTGATGACTTGAAATGTGCTTAACTCTAGGGTAGGGTACTTAACCCTAGGATTTGGGCATATAGGTAATAATAAGCCCAAAAGGAGTAAAATCTCAAAGGTATTTGGAAACACCCAAAACAGATTAAGAGTGATGGATTTGAATGGCACAAAGACCCTAGTATGCCCAAAACCCTAAAGAAACCCTAGAAAACCCTAATTGAAACCCTAGGGGGTGAATTTAAATTCTATTCACTTTTGGACCAAAGTGCAAATATCAAAGTGATAGAACACCAAAAACCAAGTAACTTTCACATTGAAGGATTTTCAAGTAGTGTGAAGGAATTTGGACTTATTTGCAAAAAGACCCAAGAACCCCTAAGTGGCAAAGTCTGAATTTCAGTGGAATTGGGTCAACTTTGCAGCCTTGTATCTCTGAATTCATAAGGATTTTGCCCTAGGTCAACACATCAAATTTGTAGAGCTATGACAGGGGTACAACTTTGCTTAAGTGACTGAGCCTTGATGTTGTACAAAAATTGAAGTGAGTTGGACTTGAAGTTGGGCTGTCAGTCAGCCCTTAGGCTGAATTCTGACTAACAGTGAAGTAAGATGAACTTTGAGATCAGTTTTGAGTAGGATTCAGTGGCTGTTTGATTGGGGATGCTATACCAAAATTAAAGATGGATTATTGGATAACAAGTTTGCTACAGACAAATGATCAAGTCGCTACATAAAAAATGAAGAAAATCATCCCTCAAATTGCTTTGTCAGATGCTCTGATGGAGATCGCCATGGTACAGTACCTACAAAAAGATCGTTGGTGCACTGAACCTCGCCGCCGGTGAGTCCCACGCTCGGATTTGCGACGGCGCTACGATTCGTGCCCGGTGGCGCGCAGATAACTTCGCGGGGTGAAAGATCTTTGGTAAGAGATGAAGATGGGACACTATGGTCGCTCTGTCACCGTGCCCACTTGCGCCGCGACATGGCCACGCGACCATCGCTGTCGTGCCGCCGTTCCTCGTGGTCATGCCATGCCGTCAGCCGTTGCACCACGTCGCAACAGATCGCAGTAGATAGCCAGTCTATCGCCTAAGTCATTACCTCAGTGAAAGCCACGACAGCTTGCTCCAGTGAACTCCCTCCCTCCTCGGCCGCTAGTGCATCTTCTCAAAATTGGGTGCCACCGCTGATAACCACTATAAATTGAGCGTTCAACTAGCTCCGTTAGGTTGTTACGCGTCCAGTACACCAGCCCTCGCCTTCGATTAGCCACCGTAGCTCGCGAATTTCAAACTTCCCCCAATTCGGTTCTCCATGCCGCCGTAAACCACCGCGCCATGGACCGCCGTCTCCAGGTTCGTTCACATCCTCCTTACCCTCGTTTCGGCACCCTTATGTGCTAGGGATGCTTATCAGCCCAACCAATTGAACTAGACCATGCTAGATCGCCAGGAACACCTCGATTTCCCCTTGGGTTTTGCCCCATCATGGGCAGAAAGACTCCGGGCCAGAATTTTGCAATTGATGGTCGGATTAGAGTCGTCAGGGGTGGAAATAGGTATCGACCGAGTTAGGGCATCGGTCGTTGCGTATTCCAGCCGGTACAGGCTCGCCGTAGGGCGTGCTCACCGTCGTTCACCGTCGAGGACCTGGGTTTGTGAAGAAACAGAATTTTAGGGGCCTGAGTGAGAATGTCAGAGAGACAGTGAATAGTAGCTAGGGATTCTTTACTAGTTATTTAAACAACCGGGGTCCTATGTGCAAAGTCGCCAGCGCAGGCGCGTTTTCCCCATCCGTGGGCTGAGTTGGGTTGGTTTGAGCCCATTACTGTTTAAATCAAGAGACCAATTTTACTAGACTCCTAAATTCCTCTAGTATTTAATAAAAATAGTTCCAAGATTTTAAGTCTCAATCATGAATTATCTAGCAATTAAAGGTGCCTAAACCTAGTCTTTTAGAATTTTAGAATTTGATTACTAGCTCCAAAAATCATAAAATTTTTTGGGTAAGCTTAATATAATAATCAAAGCCCTCGGGTAAAGTTTGGTATGTTTTGGACATTGTTTGATCCCAAACCCAAAACCCTAGCTTCCTAAAATAGAACTTGCTTAATCTTGATAAGGTACTAACTCAGGAAACCCTAGTGACTTAGGAGTACCATGAAGAAAAGTTATATTCAAGATATAACTTAATGTATTCTATCATAATTGCATATTCATAGCAACACATGGGCATTTATGTATGTATATTGTTATGTTTAGAAAACAAAGAAGAAGTAGTTGTTGAAGAGGAAGTTGCACCACCGACTGAAAATCCACCTGTCGGGGACAATTTCTACTTTGACATTTGTGGAACAGATCCCGAGTCCCCTACGACACAAGGCAAGCCCCGGTGCATTTACCCCTCCCTTATTATTTTAAGTTCTTTATCACTTGAAATGATGCATTAGGTAATAGGAGTTGAGTGCTACACAATTGCTGCATTTCCTACCTTGAAATTGACTATCATTCCTTGATACTTGAGTTTGGCTTTAGAAAACAAAATGTTTTGTTTTAAACAAAAGGTGATGCTTCAGATGCAATGGGATGTTTTCAAAAATAAAACCTGATGGTGAATCCATCATGGCCGTGATGGGTTCAACATCAGAAATGGTGTACCTTTGTCAAGTACCAAACTTTGGGATGGTAAACGATAAAGATGAGACCAGGTGGGTGACTTGCACGAGAAGGAAGTCTCGGTGTAGTGTCTCTATCTGAGTCGATTAAGGACCATGTCGATGTTGGCTTGATGATTGAGGACCTTTTAACTGGCCACATGCCTCGTCATGGGTAAGCTTTGCCTCAGTCGAATAAATACCAGAAAGGCCAACACGCAATGGGAGTGGAGAGATGGCGAGAGTAGCGTGTACCCTCCATGGCAAGAGGTTGGTCGGTGGTGTATCTGTGCTCTCGGTTGGCGTGAACCCGGTCTATTCTTGAGAAACCTAGTGGTGAGTTGACATATGCAAGGGTTAAGTGCTACATATGTCGTGTGGTCGAAGATCCCCGGCTGGGTATTAATCAATTCGGATCGTCGTTACTTCTCGGACATGAAGACTTGGTCACTGACTTACACGTAGCATTCCAGTGAACTTAAAGGGTGATAAAAGACAGCTAGTGTAGGCCAAGTGCTTGACTAGGATAGAAAGAACTCTATATGCAGGTAATGACTCAACCTAATAATAAAACTGGATTTTTAAGGATCCACTGTTAGTAAGCATTTTCGCAAACAGAGTCCTTGATTCTTGAATAGCCTTACCTTGACTCCCTCAAGCCAGCATATCCTTGAGTCTTTTTCCTTTGTCGGGTAAGACTTGCGAAAGTACACTCCGTACTTAGGGTTTTCGAACCCATGTTGTTGTAGGTGAGGAAACAGCGGAGTTTTGTTGTTTCTGTTCAAAGGTGGTACCAAAAGAGGAGCCAAATTCGTGATCGCGTAGGCGGGAGGATGTTTGCCTCCCAGTTTGAAATCACTAAACTTTTGTGCGGGAGGGTGTTTTGCCTCCCTGGTTTGTAATAATAGTTTACGCACTCTTAAACCCCAGTATTGTAATAATACTCTCTCTATATATTTTATGAATGTAAATTAAGTATTGTAATCTGCTCCCGCTTATTCTTTCCTCCGATGTGATGTAATATCTGTGTGATGGGTAAAACGCTCTTGGGCAATGTAAGGAAGATACAGAGGACCGAACTTGTCAAGTGATTATGCGCATCTACAAGATTGTCCGAGGTCCTTTGGACAAGGACAACTATATGTGGGACTAATACCTTGGGAGGTTCCGTGACATACATCCTCCATATTTCGGTGACTTCTAGGCTTTCTGGGATACGAAGTCGACCAACGCTTGAGTCTTTATTGTCGTGCGGGGTCAGAACTCTATATCATGAGCTCCGAGTTCGCACGCCCACTTGGCTATTCTCCCAACAGCTTCCTTGTTGTGAAGCATATTGCCTATTGGAAACCTTATGACTACTATAGCTTTGTGGTCATCAAAGTAGTGCTGGAGCTTGCGAGCGGTTAGAAGTACCCCATATAATAGCTTCTGAACTTGAGGATACCTTATCTTTGAGGGCCCGAGGACTTCGCTGATAAAGTAAACCAGATGTTGCACTGGGTATGTGTGCCCTTCCTCTGCCCGCTCGACTACTAACGTGGTGCTTACCACGTGAGTCGTGTACGAAATATATAGTAGCAAATCTTCTGCCGACTGACCGGGCGTAGCTCGGCGTGGTGGCTTCAGTACTGGCGGAGTGGTCAAGAACTTCTTCAGTGCATCCAGGGCCTCCTATGCTTCTGTGGTCCACTGAAATTTGTCCACCTTCATAAGCAATTTATAGAATGGCATTCCTTTCTCGCCTAGCCTTGATATGAATCTGCTTAGCGCTGTCATGCATCTAGTGAGTCTTTGTACCTTCTTCTATGACCGTGGCGGTTCCATCCTCATAATGGCCTCAATCTTTTCTGGATTTACTTCTATTCCCTGATGACTGACAATAAACCCAAGTAGCTTTCCGGCTGGCACTCCAAATACACATTTTTCTAGGTTTAGCTTCCATCGGTAGCGTCTCAAGCTGTTGAAGACTTGTTGGAGATCCTCGATGAAGTTTTCTGAGTTTTTCGTCTTAATAACCACATCGTCAATGTAAGCCTCTACCCGCTTGCCCTAGTGATCGGCTAAGCATGTTTGGATGGAACTTTGGTAAGTCGCTCCAGCGTTCTTGAGGCCGTATGGCATGGAGGTATAGAAAAAGGCTCCAAATGGTGTGATGAATGCAGTCTTCTCCTCAACCTCTTTTGCTAGACTGATCTGATGATACCCGGAGTAGCAGTCTAAGAAGGAGAACATAGAGCAGCCGGTGGTCGAATCAACTACCTGATCTATCCTAGGAAGTCCGAAGGGATCTATTAGGGACTTGTTCTCAAATGCTATGAATTAAGAACAAGGCAACACAAAATGTTATATGTTAATGCCCTTCGTCCTACGGAGCATTGTTTCCCTTAGGATATAATGATCTTCGGACGAAGGTCATGAAGGACATACCTTCATCATTGCATTATATATTAATGAAATAAGAAGCATATGAAACGTAAAAAACAATATGAACAATTATGTAACATTATTAATTCATTTTTATCATATTTTCATGAATGTGAGAACAATATAAAATTACAAATTGTACCTTCGGCTCCATAGAAAGCAAAATCACAAGGGTGACGCAAGAACGAGTACAAATCAGCATGAACAGTATGGAGGTACTGTTCATCTATTTATAGACACAGGACGCAGCCTGTGAAAAATTACACTCATGCCCTTTACATTTACTATTGACTTTAGGACAATTCATTGAGGTCCATATTGCCTTTTCCCCTTTAAGTCGGTTCCTTTTTCCACTGCTATGCCGAAGCTCCCATGCACGTGGCTTCGGAACTGCATTACCCTTCGTATCGTTCACACCTCACATTGTGTATGGTTTAGATCCGAGTCCGAAGATACTTGTTCATATACAGCACTTGGAAAACATTGTCAAATCATGTTTTTGAGGACCTTCGGAAGACGAAGGCCCCCAACATGGACCTCAATGAATTGTACTAAAGTCAATAGTAAATGTAAAGGGCATGAGTGTAATTTCTCACAGGCTGTGTCGTGTGTCTATAAATAGATGAACATTACCCCCGTACTGTTCACACTGATTTGTACTCGTTCTTGCGTCACCCTTGTGCTTTCGCTTTCTGTGGAGCCGAAGGTACAATTTGTAATTTTATATTGTTCTCACATTCATGATAATATGATAAAAATGAATTAATAATGTTACATAATTGTTCATATTGTTTTTTACATTTCATATGCTTCTTCTTTCATTAATATATACTGCAATGATGAAGGTATGCCCTTCATGACCTTCGTCCGAAGATCATTATATCCTAAGGGAAACAATGCTCCGTAGGACGAAGGGCATTAACATATAACATTTTGTGTTGCCTTGTTCTTAATTCATAGCATTTGAGAACAAGTCCCAACATTGGCGCCCACCGTGGGTGAACTCTTTCGACCACCTTCGACAAGCACTGGCCTTCGTCATGCCGCCGAAGAAAGCTTCAGCGACAGAGGCTGCTCCATTGCAGCCACTGGTCCCAAACCAGGAAACTCTTTCTCTTCGAGATGCTCGAAGCCAGAAGAGGAAGGCCACCAGTCCAACACTCCAGGAGGAGGAATTGGACCAAGAAATCAGGGACATGGAAATTATTCATCAAATAGTACAAAGGAAGAAGGAGAAGATGGCGCGACTGGCTGATCTTCAAAGGAAGATCGAAGAAGCTACTGAAGAAGTGCTCCATCTTGTTCAAGATGAACAAGATCGAAGGCCCCAACACAGGGAACTTCGTCAAGAAGGCTTATTCAACGAAGATGGATGGTATGATGATTTTAATCATGATACCTTTACTTTTGATGATGCTTCTCCCTTGGTAGCAGAACTGCAGGCTACCCATGGCCCCCATCATACAAGCCACCTCAGCTTCCCATGTATGATGGGCATTCAGACCCAAAGCAGTTTCTGATGAGCTACGAGGCAACTATATCTTCGTATGGGGGCAATACTGCAGTCATGGCGAAGTCCTTCGTCATGGCAGTCCAGAATGTAGCTCAAACATGGTATTCTTCTCTTCGGCCAGGGACTATCACATCGTGGCAGAAGCTTAAGGACATGCTGGTGACTAGTTTCCAAGGTTTTCAAACGAAGCCAGTCACAGCTCAGGCCCTGTTCCAATGCACGCAGGACCATGAGGAATACCTCTAGGCGTATGTCCGAAGGTTCTTGCGATTGAGGGCGCAAGCGCCCATGGTGCCCAATGAAATTGTCATTGAGGCCATGATTAAGGGCCTTTAGCCAGGACCTACGGCCCAGTACTTCGCCATGAAGCCCCCACAAACTCTGGAGAAGCTGCTCCAGAAAATGGATGAGTACATCCGGGCTGACAACAATTTTCGTCAGAGAAGAGAGGAAGCTTACAGATTCTCATAAATGACCAGGGGCTTCGGAGGAAGAATCCATCTGAGGCATGTCAGGTCAATCCACAATTCCACTCAGAATGATGACAAAGGGAGTCAGCTACAGAGGTCGCAGTACACCTCACAATCTTTGGGGCAACAACAAAGCTCTTTCAGGCCACCAGCCCCAAGAGGCAGAGGCACCAGGGGCTTCGGGGGAAGATTTGGGGATCAGCGTAGAAAGATCTACTGCTTATTCTGTGGTGAGGACAAGGGCCATACTACAAGAATGTGCCAAATCACTATTCAGAAGCAAAAAGAGATAGCAGAAGCTGAAGCTCGGCAGAATCAGCCGAAGCAGGTCTTGCACACTGCTTCGTGCCATTCTCCATACATACCAGAGTATGTGGGCAATCATTCTGCAGCTTCCATAGCTTCGGCTAGCCATTCACAGGCTTCTTGGCCACAACTCCCACCTCCACCACCACTACAACCGATTCATTCCCGAAGCCAGCAGCCAGAAGGGCACCAGCACTCTCAACAACAGCAGGATTTCAGGGAGGAATCCGAAGCTCGCACAGTCAACAGTACTGTGCCAGAATCCAAGCACATTTATTGAGCGATATCCTATTCCAAAAATGCTTTTATGGTTGTTTGTCATTTTGTTTTTTAAGAAACAATCAATGCAAACCTAGTTTTTGTAATAATTTCGCTTATATCAGAATGAAATATAGCTTCTCCACAGGTTTGCGAAGCTCAAAATTAGCCGAAGCTACAAAAAAGACGTTCCTAAGGGAGCGCATTCTAAGTCTTGCCGAAGCTACAAAAAGAAGAAGTCGCTCACAATGGAGCACAACATAAGTTTTTTGCTCAAAAGTTGTTCCCAAGGGAATGCAGAGCCAAATACCGCCGAAATATAAGGCGAAGCGAAAAAAGTTAACGCGAAAAATATCGCCGAAATATAAGGCGAAGCGCGAAAATTCAACGCAAAAAATACCACCGAAATATAACGTGAATCGCGAAAAGTCAACGCGAAAAATACCGCCGAAATATAAGGCGAAGCGCGAAAAGTCAACGCGAAAAATACCGCTGAAATAGAAGGCGAAGAAGTTCAAAAGACGTTCCTAAGGGGATATAGAACTTACACCAAAAAATAAACGGTGAAGCCAAAAAATAAACGGCAAAGAGATTCCGATCATTCCTAAGGGGATGCAGAGATGGTGTGTTCCAGTGTGGGTGTGTGGGTGCGTATCTTCGGCATTAGCATCATCCTTTGCATCATATCATCACATCATCCCACATAACATCACACCATACATAATATTGCACCAATGACACGAATTAAATACGAAGTCCATCTTCGGAGACTGCTTTATAAAAAATGAAAACGTGCTAAGGCATAAAGTAAGCTAAGAAATACATCTTCGTCAGCTCTAATGCAAAAGAAGGGATCCTTTGTTTATGAAGATGGGATGTTTTTATGAAGCAAGGATATTTTCACGAAGCACGAATTTTCTTCTTTATGAAGCATGAAAAGAAGGGAAGGTTTTTTTCGCTAAAGGCTCAAAAGCGGTATGTATATAAAGTTTCATGCATCGCAAAGAACTGAATTACAAATAATTTACATATTAGATTCAAAAACATGCACATCGAGTATTACAGTCTTGATACAACAAAGTTACATTGATAATCTAGAAATGTTCTTACAAACAAGTACTAGTCCTCTTTCAGGACCTTCTCCGCAACATCATTTAGAAACTTGTTAACAACTTCATCAACAATAGATTCGGCCACATTAATGATATCTATTGCTTCCTTCATTTCCGGGTCAGCCAGGGGGTCGAACGGTTCCGGTGGAGGAGATAGTTCAGCTACAGTAGAAAAAATTAATTAGTTCGAAGTCATGAAAACAAATGATGAAGCTAGA
The DNA here is from genome assembly GCF_902167145.1 of Zea mays. Lineage (NCBI taxonomy): Eukaryota > Viridiplantae > Streptophyta > Magnoliopsida > Poales > Poaceae > Zea > Zea mays. Next base: position 81,213 of record NW_023366739.1, on the reverse strand, counting down.
TGCCGCGAAACAATACCTATGTGCCTCTCATGCTCTGCAGCTTCTTCAGCTCGCTTAGCTTGTACTCGGGCCTCCTGGATGTCTTTCTCGCTCTTCTTCATAATTTTGTGAGCTATTTCTCGGCCACCATTTGCCCAGATGTCAGTGTAAAATTTTCCGCCCACTAAGCTTGCTTCAGCTGAGGGATCTTTTGTGTCATCCACAGACAAGGCAGCTTTGGCCTGGGCCAGAGTTTTGACGTGGTCGCAACCCGCCTTCTCCAGGATAGCTGAAATTCCTCTTTTACTGGAGAACGCGCAGACATCCCCGTGATCACTCAGGATTTCTTCAAAAGCTTCGGCCTCTCCGCTTATCCACTCAATAACACCCTCAGGATCGCCTCGTGTGAAGTTATCTTCGTTTGAATAGGCGACCACGTTGGCGAAGCTAGCCTTTATCTTCTCCATGCACCTTAAAGATTTTTCAGAACATCTTTCTTTGGATGCGTGAAGTTCTTCAACTGTTTTTTCAAAATAGTTTTTTCCAATATTCGCTGGCCTCTCGGTCAGCTTCTACGATAGCGCATTTTTCTTTGGCTTCGGCCAGCTGTTTTCGAAGGTCTTCGATCTCATTCTTTTGAATTTCAGCTTGAGCCTTAAAATTTGCTTCATATTCTTTTGCTTTATCCACCAATGAAAGTAGAATTTTGTCTTTTTTTCGAGGCTTCGTTTCTCAGCCTGATAACCTCTATTCGAAGGTTGTTGAGAGCTATAGTGCAGCTCTCATCTTCAGCATTCTTTTGCGCTCTTAGGGCATTGCTAAGTATCAGGCCCTGCAAGAAAGAATAAAAGGATTAACATCAAAGTAAAAGACTTCATTCCAGAGTTCATAAGTTTCAAAATTCATAATTTCTGAACCTTCAGACTGTTGTATGCAAGACTATCTGTGAGATCAGCTTTCATCATGGCACAAAGGCCAGTTTCGAGCTTCGAGAAGCCCATACTTCTGGCCATATCCCGACACACAGATAATTCTTTATTGTCTGGGAGACAGTACAAGAAATCATCTTCGTTTGTACCATTAAACACTAAGGCACCCTTCGGGTACTTTAGTTCCCGGGCATAGTGTTTGGCTTCAAAATTTTCCACTTCGGACAATTTTTTCCCTGCAGCATGCCGAATAATGTAGTCAACATCTTCGATCGGAGCTTCGGGAGCAGGAGTTTCGGTTTTTTCTGGTACATTCTACCCTGCTGTTTTGTTCTCAGATACGGTAGGCTCCATCTCGGAGGGCATTAAAGGCCCAGCTTCAGCTTCGATCTCAGCTTTCGAAGCTTCGACAATTTTCTTAGGAGCAGGGCTCAAAATCTTTGTAGTTTCTATAACAGCGTCTAATACGCTGGCCATTCTCCTCCTCCTAGGAGTGGCGGCAGGAATTTTTTGCATCCTTGACAAAACTGTCTTTGTCGGTGGCTCAAGATTTATGGTGTTTTTATCACCTTTTCCACTTGTAGCTCTTCAGCCTTGTCGTCTCTAGCTTCGGCCAGCCCGACTGCAGACGTCTTTGGCACTACAATCGACTCTTTAGTACTCTGCACAGTCGGGGCAGCGCGCTTTGCTTCGGCAGCAGAAGATGTCCCTGCGCCAAATTCAGGAACCATGGCCAGTTCAATGTAATGCGGCCGATGGGTAAGCACCTTCAACTTTTTGCTCGTAGCCTCTGGCACAGGCCCAGGTGGGGCAGCTGTTGCATCAACTTTTCTCTTCTTCCCCTGTCCCCGCAGCGGGTAGCGGTAGTCGGGGTAGACGAAGCTAATAGCATCAAAAACTCTATTCAATCTCTTCTTTCCCTGACTTCTGAAGGCTGCGGATAATGCATTATCTTCTGCCTTGGAATATGATCCAAGCAGTTCATCACTTGTAACTTCAATACACTTCAGCCAATCATCGTTTGGTTCATCAAATTTGTCTCCAAACCTGAAAGTGTATTTAAGCTGGACCAAATCTCCTTCGCTAGGATCATTGATGATTTCCTTCGGCATTTTCCAGCCTTCCGCAAGCGGCCACACTCTAAATGCTATATGCTCTTGAATTAAATCTCTTGTACCAATGAAAAAGCAGACAGTGCCGAAAGCCTTCTGGCACGCTTCCGCAGCATCATCAATTTCAACCTTTGGTTTTCGGAGACCGAAGCGAGACCATATGGGGCGCATGATAACCTCTTTGATGTCCTCCCTCGCCGTCAAGTCATTCTTCACATAAAACCATTCTTTCATCCAAGTTCTGGGCCATCTCTTCCGAAATGTTGGCACTGGGTGGCTAGCGTTGGCGCAGGCGACAAATCCATAACAACCGAAGTTGTTGTGATACTGTTCTTTACCCATGGCCTTTGTCTCATATAGGAGTTCGTGCATGCTGCAGAAACACTTCACGCTTCGTTCTATTCCTTGGCTTCTTACTGCCTAGACGAAGATTCCCATCCTCAATATGGCTTTGGGGGTCAACTGATGAAGGAAGATTTGGAAGGTTTTTAGCACTTCAACTACAAACCTGCTCAGTGGGAACCGAAGCCCAGCTTTGAAGAAGCTTCAATAAATTACAACTTCGTTTTCCTCGGGGGCAGGGACCTTGTTGTCTCCGCCAGCCCTAACAATAGACATGTCCCGAAAGTATTTGAAAGGGAAATGTGCCCTTGGGCTATTTCTAAAGTGTTTTGGTGATTAAGTGCCCAACACATATTCTCTAAGTGTTAATTTGCGCCAAAGATTAAAGAAGTGCAAATCATGTAACAAGGTACGTTTCTAGACTTAATACATTGATTTGAGTAATAATGTATTGTGTCTAAGTGCTAGAAACATGAGAAAATAGATTGGAAAAGAGTTGGCTGTTGCTCGGTCTGGGTGCACCGGACAGTGTCCGGTGCACCAGACGAGTCCAAGGTGAATCGGCCGCTCTCGGGACTCGACGGCGGCGTATGGCTATAATTCACCGGACTGTCCGGTGGTGCACCGGACTGTCCGGTGAGTCGTTCTGCGGCGAAGTCGTCGCTCTCGGGAAAAGTTCAATGGCGTACGGCTAAAATTCACTGGACTGTCCAGTGGTGCACCGGACTGTCCGGTGAGCCAACGGTCGACAGCAAAATCGGTGGGCGACACGTGGCCCACACCAACGGTCGAAAGGGGGCACCGGACTGTCCGGTGTGCACCGGACAGTGTCCGGTGCGCCAACCGACACCGAGGTGCAACGGTCGTCTGCGCCAGAAAAGGAAGGAGATCCACACCGGACCGTCTACAGTGACTGTCCGGTGGCACACAGGACTGTCCGGTGCGCCACCCGACAGAAGGCAAGAATGGCCTTCCTTATTGATCTCCAACGACTCCTAGCTACCTTGGGGCTATAAAAGGGACCCCTAGGCGCATGGAGGAGTTACCCAAGCTTTAAAGAAAGATCCTAAGACTCCAAGACTCCATTCTCACGCATTCGATTCTTTGAGATAGTGACTTGAGCTCCATTTGAGTTGAGAACTCCTTGCGTTGTGTTTTGAGCTCGAGTTGTGACTTGTGTCCGTGATTGTGCTCTCGTTTTGAGTCTTGTGTGTGTTGCTCTCCCCTCCCTTAGTTCCGTGCTTCTTTGTGATCATTAATTGTAAGGGCAAGAGGCTCCAAGTTGTGGAGTTTCCTCGCAAACGGGAGAAAGTCTAAGAAAGAAGAACACCGTGGTATTCAAATTGATCATTGGATCACTTGAAAGGGGTTGAGTGTAACCCTCGTCCATTGGGACGCCACAATGTGGAAGTAGGGAAGTGTTACTTGGCCGAACCACGGGATAAAATCGCCTGTCTCTTGTGATTGCTTTTCTGTGATTACTTGTGTGTTCGCAAAAGCTCGCTACTTAGCCATACTAACACTTAACCAAGTTTTGTGGCTATTAGTATTTGGTTTATTCAGGATCACCTATTCACCCCCCTCTAGGTGCGATCAGTATTTTCCTCTCATATTATCAAGATGACTTCGTTTAATCGTTGATTTCCCAAAGATTGTATGACTTGGCCTCCAGGGCCGATCCTCAGAATCTTCGCCCCCACTTTCCGCATCATAACTATCACTGTCACCAGTATCTTTGGACAAACCTTCCAGTCTCTGTTTAACAATCTTCTCTGTGTTTGTCTTTGCCATCGATTCGATAAAACCAGCAATATAAGGATCCATATTCTTCTTCTCTTCAAATAGCTTCGTCTCTTCAGTCACCTTCGTCTCAACAGCAATCTTTTTGTCTCCAGACATTTCTCCTTCAGAAATGACCAAAATGCCTCTTTTTAACCAAAGCTCAGAAAACTTGAAAAACTAGCAAGCGTTAGTGAGCAAGAGCTATGAAATTGACAAAACAAAGCAAATGACACAGGCAGCATATCAAATGTGGCTGGTGCGAGTCCTTATTTATACGCTCAGCACGCCCCAAATTGGGGGATCCCATCCGTCATTGACTGTTGCTATTCTAGCAAAGGGAAGGTGTTTTTTCGGACGTTCGGCTTAAGGCCTTCGTCCATGTCGCAGTCTGAATTCGTTTTCTTAAACAAATTAATACTGCGAGGGGCTACTGTTGGGGGCCATCGTCTTCCGAAGGTCCTCAAAAACATGATTTGACAATGTTTTCCAAGTGCTGTATATGAACAGGTATCTTCGAACTCGGATCTAAACCATACACAATGTGAGGTGTGAACGATACGAAGGATAATGCAGTTTCGAAGCCACGCGCATGGGAGCTTCGGCATAGCAGCGGAAAAAGGAGCCGACTTAAAGGGAAAAGGCAATATGGACCTCAATGAATTGTCCTAAAGTCAACAGTAAATGTAAAGGGCATGAGTGTAATTTCTCACAGGTTGTGTCCTGTGTCTATAAATAGATGAAAAGTACCCCCCATACTGTTCACGCTAATTTGTACTCGTTCTTGTGTCACCCATGTGCTTTCGCTTTCTGTGGAGCCAAAGGTACAATTTGTAATTTTATATTGTTCTCACATTCATGATAATATGATAAAAAATGAATTAATAATGTTACATAATTGTTCATATTGTTTTTTACGTTTCATATGCTTCTTCTTTCATTAATATATACTGCAATGATGAAGGTATGTCCTTCATGACCTTCGTCCGAAGATCATTATAACCTAAGGGAAACAATGCTTCGTAGGACAACGGGCATTAACATATAACATTTTGTGTTGCCTCGTTCTTAATTCATAGCATTTGAGAACAAGTCCCCAACAGTCCATATTGCCTTTTCCCCTTTAAGTCGGTTCCTTTTTCCGCTACTATGCCGAAGCTCCCATGCGCGTGGTTTCGGAACTACATTACCCTTCGTATCGTTCACACCTCACATTGTGTATGGTTTAGATCCGAGTCTAAAGATACCTGTTCATATACAGCACTTGGAAAACATTGTCAAATCATGTTTTTGAGGACCTTCGGAAGACGAAGGCCCCCAACAGGATCCTTCGGGTAGTGCTTATTGAGATCGGTATAGTCGACGCACATGCGCCAATCAACTTTATTCTTTTTGAGTTCAACGGGGTTTGCCAACCACTCTCGGTGCAGTACTTCTCTAATGAATCCTACCGACACTAGACGAGCTAATTCTGCATGAATAGCTTCTCTCTTAAAAGGTGTGAAACGACGCAACTTCTGTCGGATCGATCTTGCCTGAGGATACACTTTAAGTTTGTGCTCGGCCAGTTCTCTCGGGACTCCCGGAATGTCCGCAGGTTGCCATGCAAATACATCCCGATTGTCTTGCAGGAACCGGACGAGCGTGCTTTCCTATTTGTCATCGAGGCTGGAGCTGATGATTACAGTCTTGCATTCATTAGAGAATCCCAGATTAATCCTTTTAGTTTCTCCAATCGGTTGCATATAGGTCGCAGCTTGAACTTCGTTCGAGGGGATCATGAGATTTTCATCCTCCATTCTATCGTTGGCCTGTGTGGGGAGGGCTACCGAGGGCCCGGCAGTGAGAGTCATTTGAATGGCGCCTTGAAAGCATTTCACGGCACCTTGGAAGTCAACGTGCATTGTGATAATCCCTAGAGGTCCTGGCATCTTGAGTATCATGTATAGGTAGTGTGGAATAGCCATGAATTTTGCCAGTCCTAGTCTTCCAATGATGGCATTGTACCCGCAGTCGAAGCGTGCCACCTCTAACCTCAAGAACTCATTTCTGTAGTTCTCTGGGGTTCCAAAGGTGACAGACAGGTAGATGTGTCCGAGTGGGTACTCCCCTTCGGTCCGCATGATGCTGGAGAAAGGAATATCCGACTCAGTGAGGTCTTTGACAGCGACCCCTAGGGCCTAGAGCGTCCGGGAAGGTGACGTTGATGTTGCTTCCCCTGTCCACCAACACTTTCTTTACCTGGCTTTCTTGGATCACCAGATCAACGAGTAGCGGATACTTGCCGGGGTGATCAAAGTTAAGCCATTGATCAGCTCGACTAAAGGTTATCGCGTGTTCCGACCACCGGTAAGAGGCTGGGGCACTGGTTGTTGCCACCAGGACTTGCCGATCGTTGAGCTTTTGTTGCCTCCTATTTTCTTGTGCCCCATGACCTCCAAAGATAACGTTGACCTCCTTGTCAATGCGCGGGAAAGCTCCTCCATTCCCCTCCTCCTGCTGCTGAGGCTGCCTCCTCGCGGTGGGGGAGGTGGTAGCGGCTGGAACGGTCAGCCATGCCCAATGGAATGTTTGAAGTCTCTGCAGTTCCACTAGTTGTGGCACATGTCCTTGTGGTACGGACACTGGGAGTCAAGGATTTCATCTAGTGTCCGCACTCCTCTGCGAGGTGCGCCACGGGCCCGAGCAGCAGGCAGCCGGCGGTGTGCACCTCCTCGCGAGGCCTTTTCTCCCAGCGCTTGTCCGGCTGCTGGTTCGTATCCCGTCGTGGCATGGGTGGCACGGATTTCATGCCTCCGATGACATCCTAGGCCCGCTCATCTGTGGTGATGTAGATGTCAGCCTCCCGGAACAATTGTTCGGAGGCGACTGGCACTTTTTGGAGTATGGCTCAGACGAAGGCCGAGTCGTTGGATCCCAGATAGAATTCTTCAATTACGGTCGCCTCAGCAACTTCGGGGATGTGGTTCCTCATTGCTTGAAATCTTTTGAGGAATGATCGGAGGGTCTCATCATTCTGGCGCCTGATGGATTTGAAGTCCCATGGCTGCGCCAGCTTATCGGATAGAGACTGGAAATTCATGATAAACCGGCGACTGAAGTCATTCCAATCATCGATGCAGTGTTGAGGTAGGTGTCAGAGCCACTACAGCTCGTCTTGCCCAAGGACAATGGGCAAGTACGCCATCATGACATCCTCTGTTACAGCAGCAGCCTGGGCAACAGTTGTGTAGATAGCCAACTAGCCTCTCGGGTCCTGTTAGGCTCATACTTGTCGACGTTGGAGACCTTGAAGTAGGGAGGCCATTGGATGGTCCGAAGATGCGGAGTGAGTGCGGAAACTCTGCATGTGTCTTCCTGCCGATGTTCGTGTCGTCGGTCTCGGGGAGGGGAGTCGGTAGTAGGTCGTCTCAACCGTCCCCGAAACGGGCCACTGGTTGAGGCTACTGCCGACTCAACTTGGGTGGTGCGACTTTACGCTGGTACGTCGTGATCTCTGTCGTACTCCTCCCGGCACCTTATCTCATTTTCATGCCGTCGATCATGCGAAGCGCTGATGGTGCTCCACGTGTCTCATCGGCTGTTGATGGCATGACGCTGGTCGTTCGCAGGATCTGCGAGGGGTAGAAGTTGGTTGACCGCCTGAGTAAGCAGTCGCTGGTAACCTTCCGCGTCTGGGGTTCACAGGAGGCCGTCGGCTATCTGTGCCAGTACTCCTCCAACTTCACTCAATGTGTTTAGTGCTCGAGCGAAATCAGAGTACAGGTTTCGAGCGAGGAGAGGGTTCTCTCGCTAGAGCCCGGCATCTTGTTCAGCTAGCTCTCCCTCCCGATCTTGAGCCTATCGGCGATCACGACAGTGGGAGTAAAGCCTTTCTCGGTGTACCCATTCGTCAGGAGTTTCTCCAACTTCCGAGGCTTCATCTCGGGACATGGGCTATGCCGGATCCCATTCACTGGCTTCATGATGCCACCGCATGTTTCGGCTTTTGTTTCTGTGTCGCCGAGCATCACGCTGGGGAGGTTCCTCCCCTTGCATGGTAGGCTCATCGTCGGAGATGGGCGATGACTCCAATCTCCCCTGGATGAAGAGGATGTCAGGGTAGAAAGGAGTCGGCGCGACGGTGTTCTTCTTCCCGTCCTCCTTTGAGGGCGGAGGTATCGGAAAGATGGTTCGATGTGTTCTCCTTCCCTGACTCGGGATGTTTATTTCCTTCTTTCGAGTGATCCGTGTCCACTCCTTAGTGGACGAGGTGGACAACGGAGTTTTTCGGGTAAGCAAAACCCTGACCAACCGATCTTTCTTCTCCCGAGGGCTCCCGAATCCTGGTCCGCAAAGGATCATCTTCCCCTGAGCTACGAGTGGGGGCATTGTCTACAGTCTTGCTTTGACTTCCCTCGGGATTCTCGAGGAAGGCTTCTTCTCGGGTGGATCCACCACATGGTGTAGAGTCCCTTCTTCGTCCGCTATGCATGAGATGGTTCCAAAACAGAACATAGCCCCTAGGCAGAGAGTGATCTTGTTCTTCAAGGTGATGGCCATTGAGCTAGCTTTGATCAACAACACACCCCCTACCTGGCGCGCCAGCTGTCGGTGTCTAGCGTCCGATCGCACACCCAGGGATACCCTCGTGGTGATTTTGGGTAGGATGGTGTTGCTAATCGTAGCTCGATGGTCCATGCCAGGAGCACGAGAGAGAGATATATATAGTAAGAGAGAGACAGGTGATTTTCTGCAGGTTCGGGCCGCTTTGAGAGGCGTAATACCCTACTTCCTGGGGTGGCTCTGTATGCGTGGAGTGTTACAAGTGGCATCTCCTGAATACAGAGGTGTTAATGAGATGAAAATGATGGGGTCCCCCTAGGCCTTATATACACGACCGTGGGACACTCCCTACGCACACGATGATCACATTCTTCCAGCATATGGCTTAATTAATAGCAAACTAACCTAGCCTATCTTAAGGAAATACTTGATCATTTCATCCCGACCTATCTCCAGCCTTCGAGAGCACCAGACGCGGGAAAGACGGACGGTTCCCTTAAGATTAGGCATAATCTATGGACGATCTAGGCGCGAGCCCATTGCTTTCTTAGGTCGGCCCATTTCAATTGTAGTCTTTGCTGGGCCCACGACGATACGACCTCGTGGGGTGACTGGTCTATGGCCCCATGCAAGGGTTTTCACCTTCTAGTGGACCCGGGGGATATCTGTCCCCCACATTAACCAAGACTAAGGACAAAGCACAATGAAGAGAGCATCTCTATGTGAAGGTACAAAAGGGTAAACTTCTTCCTACTATTTACACATGTACCTAGATTTTCCTCTTATACATATATCGTGTATCTTTAAGTTACAAGAGGAAGAAAAAGCATGTCTATGCAAAGCCCTGCTTCATACCTAGTTTTACCTCTCCAAATTTCATCCTGCCTTGATGTGTTTTTGTTAAAACTGGGTGAAGTGATATTCTTGTCAAAGAGCTTAAAGATTAACCTTGTAACGAGGAGTCGAGGATTAGCTACCTTTGTTCCAAAGGTGGAGGTTCCTTAAGCTTCTTTGAATCCTTAAGGGTAAATGCATCAAATGTTTATAACATGCTTTCGTTAGTGCATAGTCTGTCATGAGCATCACATTTATATTATGACACATTACACTTCACAATTTCTATGATATAGATATGTTCTCATTGACCTCATTATGTGCATTTGGCATTTAAGGCCAAAATTTGTATTCCTCTCAAGGCACATACTTAGGGGAAGCAATCTATATTATAGAACTATAATAAAGCTTAACTGACATATCTTTTGATCTTGTATATCTCTTTCAATTGGTATCTGCTCTTAATTCATATTTTTGCTTATACCAAAGTTCAATGTGTAGAACTTGCATCCTCAGACCTCACAAATCCTAAAGTGCATTGATGATCTACAAGTATTCTTCACTTGTATGCACAAGTTTAGGGGGAGCAATTCTCTACACATCTTTGAGACTAACCGTTCTTCAAGTATATGTTGTGCTTAGTCTCAAATTGAATGGGAAATGGAGTTTTGAGCAAAGGGAGCGCTTCCACTTCATATTCGTTTGACATCAAACACCCTTGCTAAAATTCATGCACTTCAATTCCATATCTTTCTTGAAAAAGCCTCAAATATTCTTTATTTTTTGGTGCTTAATGCCAAAGGGGAGAAAGTATTAGGCCAAAGCAAAAGGATTGCACCACCACCCTATTTTTTTGAAAATGTTTTAAATTATTTCTTCAGGGGGAGTTTTTAAATGGCCAAAGGAAAAGCATTTTAAAAAGGGGGAGAATCTTTAAATCTTAGAAATGCTCTTAAAATTTCATTCTTGTTCCTTAAGCCATATGCAAATAATTATGAAAAGATCTTATCAAAAGTTTGCAAAAACCATTACATGTGGTGCAAATGTGGTCCAAAATTACAATCATTGTAATACCCAACTTTGAAAAATAAAGAGATGAATCAAAATTGATGGTAATGCTTTCTCAACATAGTTAAAGTGAGTAATCCCACAATAAAATATGCATCATATTGGAGTTTTGCTTGTTTGTGCATTTGATAATAAAATAATAATAATAAAAATATAATAATGAGTTGAGAATTTGAATTTAACCCAAAGGTGCACTTTAGAAAATTGGAAATAATATATAGAAAGCAAGAGAGAAAATACTATGCAAAACAAAATAAATTTATAAATAAATAAAAGTTATCCATACTATGTTCAAATTGAATGGTTAATATGAAGACAAATTTGCCACAAACTATGAATTTAAATTGGAACTGAAATTCGAATTTGGAAAGGAAGAAAATAATTAAAAAAAGATTCAACCTAAATGGGCGGCTTCCCCGGCCGGCCCATCTTCTCCCTCTCTCCCTCACATGCGCGACAGCCCATTACCACATCAGCCACACGCCGACATACGGGGCCCACCTCTCAGCCTCACACCTCTTTCTCATGCGTTGAATACCTCTCGCTGACAGAATCGGCCCACTCAGCAGGTGTTGTGCGTGCGTCGTAAACTGAGTCTGACACACGGGATCGCATCGTCAGGACGACTTTTCCCCACAACGGCGTCACCAGAGTTTGGGGGGAACACGGCCGGAAATCTCGGCAACAACCGCGCGGAATCCGCATCGGCTGCGCCTTCCTCGGCTACATAAGACCTCCTATCGCGGATTCACTCCTGTCTTCTCGCCGCTCTCGTGTTTCCCTCGCAGCCACGGCGCGCCATTAGTGAAAGGGAAATAGGCTTAAAACATTTCCTATAATCGATTTTGGTATTTGACGTCCATCACAAACCACGTGGACTAACTAGTTTATCTAGTTATCAATTATCTCAGGTGCATAAGGTTCACAATAAACCAAAAAAGAAATTAAGTTGGGGACTCAATTAATTTTGGAGTAAAGACTAGAAATGGTGATGCCAATGGCGCACCGGACACTGTCTAGTGCCCAGGCCGAGCACCTCTCCAACTGGCCACTCTCGGGTTTCTCACGGAACCTCTCCGCTATAATTCATCGAACTGTCCAGTGTGCACTGGGACAGTGTCCGGTGAGCCAACAGAGCAACGATCAAATGAGCGCAACGTTCGACTGCAAAAGTGAACAGTGCGCAGTCAGAAGTCAGAGCAGCAAAGTCAGAATGCACCAGACATATCCGGTGTGCCACCGATCTGTCCAATGCAGCTAGAAGACAAAGGACTTCAACGGTCAACCGCTCCAAACCCCAACGGGCAGCTGACATGGCACGCACTGGACAGTGAACAATATCCTGTCCGGTGCACCATCGGACTGTCCGGTGTGCCATCGACAGCAACGGCTAGAACAGTGGTTGGGGCTATAAATACCCCCCAATCACCTCCATTCAAGTCATCCATGTTTTCTGAACTTCACATTCAATACAAGAGCAAAAGACTACACTCCAAGACACAATCAATAGATCAAATCCTCTCCAAGCCTCCAAATCAACTCAATTGCTTAGTGACTTGAGAGAGGGTGTTTTTGTGTTTCTTTTGTTGCTCTTGTTGCTTGGATGGTGAAGATTATTGTATGTGGAGTGATAAAATGAGGCATCACCTAACCTCACTCCACGAAAGCATATGGGATATTATTGATTTTGGAGCGCAAGCACTACAAGTGCACGACAAGGACTACGACTTGGATGAGGCCGCCTAAATTAGGCATTTTAATTCCCAAGAAACTTCTATACTCCTTGCCTCTTTGTGTCAAGAGGAGTATAATAAGGTGCAAGGGTTAAAAAATGCCAAAGAAATTTGGGACGTCCTTAAAACGACACACGAAGGGGTTGAGGTGACCAAGATCACCATGCGCAAGACGATCGAGGGAGAGCTCGGTCGATTCGTCCTCAACAAAGGAGAGGAGCCACAAGAAATGTACAACGGGCTCAAGACGATGGTCAACCAAGTGCGCAACCTCGGGAGCACCAAGTGGGATGACCTTGAGATGGTCAAGGTTATTCTTAGATCTCTTGTTTTTCGTAATCCCACTTAAGTGCAACTAATCCGTGGAGACCCTAGATATAAACAGATGTCTCCCGAGGAAGTGATTGGCAAGTTTGTGATCTTTGAACTTATGATCGAAGACTCCAAACACATTGTCAACTTGGAGCAAGGCGCCACCTCCACACCCGAGGTGCAACCCGTTGCATTCAAAGCAACAGAAGAGAAGAAGGAAGAGTCTACATCAAGTAGACTCCCAATCGATGCCTCCAAGCTTGACAACGAGGAGATGGCTCTTATCATTAAGAGCTTTCGACAAATCCTCAAACAAAGGAAGGGGAAGGACTACAAACCCCATTCCAAGAGGGTGTGCTATAGGTGTGGTAAGTCCGGTCACTTTATAGCTAAATGTCCATATACAAGTCACAGGGACAACGACAAGAAGGGGAAGAAAAAGATGGAAAAGAAAAGATATTACAAGAAGGGTGGCAAGGCACACATGGGGCGGGAATGGGACTCTGACGAAAGCTCCACCGACTCCTCCTCCGACGAGGACGCCGCCAACATCACCGTCAACAAGGGACTCCTCTTCCCAAACGTCGGCCACAAGTGCCTAATGGCTAAAGACGGCAAAAAGAAGAAGGTACATTCTAGAGATACCCCCAAATATACTACATCCAATGATGAGGGTAGCTCTAGTGATAATGAAGATGATTTAACTTCTCTTTTTGCTAACTTTACTAAAGATCAAAAGAAGAAAATAAATGAATTAATAGAATCCATTAACAAGAAGGGTGATCTCTTGGAATGCCAAGAGGACTTGCTCGTTAAAGAAAATAAAAAAATTGTTAAGTTGAAGAAAGCTTATGCTCTAGAAGTAAAAAAATGTGAAAACTTATCTAAAGAGCTTAGCATTTGCAATGATTCAATTTCTTGTCTTAGAATTGAGAATGATAATTTGATTGCTAAGATTGAAGAATTGAATGATTGCAAACCCTCTACATCTACTATTGAGCATGCCACTATTTGTACTAGATGTAGAGATATTAATATTGATGCTATAGATGACCACCTTGAAATAATTAAAGAACAAATGATCACATAGCAAAATGAAAAGCTAAAATTGCCGAGCATGAGTTAGAAAATGAAAAATTCAAATTTGCTCGTAGCATGCTTTATAATTGGAGACACCCTGGGATTAAGGATGGCATTGGTTTCCAACAAGGAAGCCAAAGCAACATCAAGCTTAATGCCCCCAAGAACAGACTGTCTAATTTTGTTAAGGGTAAGGCTCCCATGGTTCAGGATAGAGAGGGTTACATTTTATATCCTGAATACTATCCTGAGCATAAGATTAGGAAAATTCATGCTAGAAAACCTCATTCTGTTTCTCATCATGCTTTTATGTATAGTAATGAGGCATCTAGCTCTAGGCATTCAACTCATGTCAAAATGCCAAAAAATAAAATTGCAAATGCATCAAATGAACACAGTATTTCATTTAAGACCTTTGATGCATCTTATGTGCTTACTAACAAATCAGGCAAAGTAGTTGTCAAATATGTTGAGGGCAAACACAAGAGTCCCAAGAGTTATGTTTGGGTCCCCAAGGTGCTTGTTTCTAATGTGAAAGGACCCAAGACCGTTTGGGTACATAAGAACAAGGCCTAAATTTGTTTTGTAGGTTTATGCATCCGATGGATTAAGTTGGATAATCGATAGCGGGTGCACAAACCACATGACATGGGAGAAAAGGATGTTCTCCTCATATGAGAAAAATGAAGATCCCCAAAGAGCTATCACTTTCGAGGATGAAAATCAAGGTTTGGTCAAAGGTTTGGGTAGAATTGCTATATCCCCTGACCATTCCATTTCTAATGTTTTTCTTGTAGATTCTTTAGACTACAACTTGCTTTCAGTTTCTCAATTATGCAAAATGGGCTAGAACTATCTCTTTACTGATGTTGGTGTTACTGTCTTTAGAAGAAGTGATGATTCAATAGCATTTAAAGGAGTGTTAGATGGTCAGCTATATTTAGTTGATTTTAATGATAACAATACTGAACTAGACACTTGCTTAATTGCTAAGACTAATATGGGCTGGCTCTGGCATCGCCGACTTGCCCATGTTGGAATGAAGAATCTTCACAAGCTTCTAAAGGGAGAACACATTTTAGGACTAACAAATGTTCATTTTGAGAAAGACAGGATTTGTAGCGCATGTCAAGCAGGGAAGCAAGTTGGAGTCTATCATCCACACAAGAACATCATGACAACCGACAGGCCGCTTGAGCTACTCCACATGGATCTATTCGGCTCGATAGCTTACATAAGCATCAGCAGGAGTAAGTATTGTCTTGTTACTGTGGATGATTATTCTCGCTTCACTTGGGTATTCTTTTTTCAGGAAAAATCTCAAACCCAAGAGACCCTAAAGAGATTCTTGAGATGGGCTTAAAATGAGTTCGGATTAAGAATAAAAAAGATTATAAGCGAAATGGAACGGAGTTCAAGAACTCTCAAGTTGAAGGATTTCTTGAGGAGGAGGGCATCAAGCATGAGTTCTCTTCTCCCTACACCCCTCAACAAAATGTTGTAGTAGAGAGGAAGAATAGAACTCTTTTGGATATGGCAACGACCATGCTTGATGAGTACAAGACTCCGAATCAGTTTTGGGCGGAAGCGATTAACACCGCTTGCTACTCCACCAACCGACTCTACCTTCACCGAATCCTCAAGAAAACATCATATGAACTCCTAACTGGTAAAAAGCCCAATGTTTCCTATTTTAGAGTTTTTGGGAGCAAATGCTTTATTCTTATTAAGAGAGGTAGAAATTCAAAATTTGCTCCTAAAGCATTAGAAGGCTTTTTACTTGGTTATGACTCAAACACAAGGGCATATAGAGTCTTGAACAAGTCCACCGGATTAGTTGAAGTTTCTTGTGACATTATGTTTGATGAGACTAATGGATCCCAAGTGGAGCAAGTTGATCTTGATGAACTAGATGATGAAGAGGCTCCATGCGTCACGCTAAGGAACATGTCCATTGGGGATGTATTTCCAAAGGAATTCGAAGAGCCTCCACAAGCACAAGATCAACCATCATCTTCCACTCAAGCATCCTCACTAACTCAAGATGAGGAAGTGGCTCAAGAAGAAGAAGATGAGGATCAAGACGATGAGCCACCTCAAGAGGAGGACAATGATCAAGGGGAAGATGAAGATAATCAAGATAAGGAAGATGACCAAGAAATTCAAGATCAAAGACCGCCACACCCAAGAGTCCACCAAGCAATTCAAAGAGATCACCCCATCAACTCCATACTTGGCGACATACACAAGGGGTATCCACTAGGTCACGAGTTGCTCATTTTTGTGAACATTACTATTTTGTGTTTTCTATTGAGCCATACAGGATAGAGGATGCACTAAGAGATCCGGATTGGGTGATGGCAATGCAAGAGGAGCTCAACAACTTCACAAGGAATGAGGTATGGCATTTAGTTCCACGTCCTAACCAAAATGTTGTAGGTACCAAGTGGCTATTCCGCAACAAGCAAGATGAGCATGGCGTGGTGACTAGGAACAAAGCCCGACTTGTTGCAAAAGGTTATTCACAAGTCGAAGGTTTGAATTTTGATGAAACCTATGCACCTGTAGCTAGGCTTGAGTCAATTTGTATATTACTTGCCTATGCTACTTACCATGGATTTAAGCTATATCAAATGAACGTGAAGAGTTCCTTCCTCAATGGCCCTATCAAGGAAGAGGTATATGTTGAGCATCCTCCCGGCTTTGAATATAGTGAGTATCCTAACCATGTTTATAAGCACTCAAAGGCTTTTTATGGGATCAAGCAAGCCCCAAGAGCATGGTATGTATGCCTAAGAGACTTTCTAATCACTAATGGCTTCAAAGTTGGTAAAGCTGATCCTACTCTCTTCCCTAAAACAATTGCTAAAGACTTGTTTATATTCCAAATTTATCTTGTGAAGAATTTAGTAGGATAATGATACAAAAATTTGAGATGTCTATGATGGGGGAGTTGAAATATTTCCTTGGATTTCAAATCAAGCTACTCCAAGAAGGCACCTTCATCAGCCAAACTAAGTATACTCAAGATATTCTCAAGAAGTTTGGAATGAAGAATGCCAAACCCATCAAGACACCCATGGGAACAAATGGGCATCTCGACCTCGACACGGGAGGTAAATTCGTAGATCAAAATGTATACCGTTCGATGATAGGTTCTTTACTCTATTTATGTGCTTCACGACCGGATATTATGCTTTCAATATGCATGTGTGCAAGGTTCTAGGAAAATCCTAAGGAAGTTCACCTTAGGGCCGTGAAAAGAATCATGAGATATTTAGTTTACACTCCTAAGTTTGGGCTCTAGTACCCAATGGATCTACTTTTGATTTAATTGGGTATTCCGATGCCGATTATGTCGGATGTAAAATTGACACGAAGAGCACATTAGGGACTTGTCAGTTTCTAGGAAGATCCCTGGTGTCTTGGGCTTCAAAGAAACAAAACTCGGTAGCTCTATCCACCGCCGAAGCCAAGTATATTGCTGCAGGACACTGTTGTGCACAATTACTCTGGATGAGGCAAACCGTACTATGGCTACAAATTGAGCAAAGTCCCTCTCTTGTGTGATAATGAGAGTGCAATCCACATGGCGGACAACCCCGTTGAACACATCCACACTAAGCACATAGACAACCGGTATCACTTTCTGAGAGATCACCAACAAAAGGGGGATATAGAAATTGCTTATGTTAGCACCCACAACCAATTAGCCAATATCTTTACCAAGCCACTAGATGAAAATACTTTTAGCAAGCTTAGGAATGAGCTAAATATACTTGATTCTTGGAACTTTGATTGAAACTTTGCACACATTGCTCATTTATATACCTTTGATCATGTCTCTTTCATTTGGTACAAATGCCCATCTCTTATTCTTCTTGTGCCAACACTAAGACTAATGTGTTTCCAAGTATATGTCTATCCTTAGTCTTAGATTGAAAGGGAAATGGAGTATTCGACAAAGGCAAGGCTTCCTCTCCAACTCTGTCGGTATCATTTATCCTTTGCCTTACTCATAAACTCTCCATTGGTATAAACCTTCACTCATATTTCTTTTACCAAAGGAATAGAAAATAGGCCCCAAAGGGGGAGAATGAAAAGGCCTCTCAAGTTTAATGCCAAAGGGGGAGAAAGTATTAGGCCAAAGCAAAAGCACTGCACCACCATTTTAAAAAAACTATTTCACAAAAAGGAAGAAATTATTTCAACTGGTATAACTATTTCACAAAAAGGAAGAAATTATTTCAACTGATATTGTTTTCAAAGGGGAAGAAATAATTTCAATTGCAAAAACACCTCTTGATATCTAAGGGGAGAACTTCTTCAGGGGGAGCTTTTATTTAGTCAAAGGAAAAGCATTTAAAACAGGGGGAGAATTTTCAAAATCTTAAAAGTGCTTTTTTGGAAATTATATTCTTAGACCTTTGGCTATTTGCAAAAAAAATTGAAAAGACTTCTCCAAAAGTTTTGCAAAAACAAGCAAGTGGTGCAAATGTGGTCCAAAATGTTATAATAGAAGAAAGCAATCACATTTACTTAGACATATGTAGAAATTCTTTCAATTGGTTAAAATCTAAGTAACCTATGCATATCTATCATAATTACAAACTAGTTACATTTTTACACTTCATATTTGCCTTGGTTTGTGTTGGCATCAATCACCAAAAAGGGGGAGATTGAAAGGGAAATGGGCTTAAAACATTTCCTATAATCGATTTGGTGTTTGACGTCCATCACAAACCACAAGGACTAACTAGTTTGTCTAGTTGTCAATTATCTTAGGTGCATAAGGTTCACAATAAACCAAGAAAGAAATTAAGTTGGGGACTCAATTAATTTTGGAGAAAAGACTAGAAATAGTGTTGCTAGTGGCGCACCGGACACTGTCCGGTGTGCACCGGACAGGCCGAGCACCTCTCCAATTGGCCACTCTCGGGTTTCTGTAACACCCTAGTGTTACCTAGGTTGCTCTCAGTGCTAACTCAAGATCATTATCACATGTGAATCCAATTGAGCAAAAGACACCAAAAACTTAGGAGCTAAAACTCAACTAAGTCTTTTATCTTAAGGATCATGCCTAAATCATATCATGCATTCAAAAAGGGGAAAAATGTTGAAACCCTAGAACAACCCTAATTAGGCCATTTAAGTAGAAAGGAAGAAATGGGTAAAAAGACCATGAAAAACATGGAATCATGGCTTAGGCCAATTATAAAAGTTGAAATACACTAACTAAGCTAAAATAAATGTTATAAAAGTTTGGCCAAAATAGTTTGTTAAAAACCCCAAACAAGCCATTCAATTGGAGGCTTTCTAGAGAAATCTGAAATTCAGATTTCTGAATTTCAACCTCTAACTCAAAACCGCGCGTGTTCACCTTGATCCCTATCTCAATACCCTAAGCTCTCATTAACAAAAATGAGCTAAACTAACCCCTCTACCACATATCTGAAGATGGCATTGGGATTCAGACCCTAGACACGACAACAAAACCAAAGATTTGCCTCGGGATCGGGCTGAGAGACAGACCCGACTTGAGAGCTGCATATCTTTGGAACCAGTAGGCCAAATCCTATGACCCCACACAAGATCGGTAGCTTATAGGGAGGAGAATAGGTTTTGTGCACTGACCAAGGCAAGAGCAGGCTCGGATGAGTGACAACACGCGCCAGAACTCGGGCAGAATGAACGCGCACACGTGTTCGACCCTGGTCGGCGCGCTAGCGTTCACCCAACCCGCGCGCGCTCGCCCTAGTGCCCGGTCAAGTCCGCCGTGCGCCCTCGCCCGCGTCATGCCTATAAAGCAGCCCCAAGGCCTCGGTCGTACTCCCCTGCACGCTCTCAGTTCTGCCCAAGCTAGAGTTCACCGGACTTTGCCTTGAGCACGACGCGCCACCGCCCGCCAAACCACCCGAGCCTCGGCCACCGTGGCCAGCTCACTCCAGCCATCCCTAGTATGCGCCAGCTATTCGGTTAGCTTCGCCAGAGACCCGTGAAGCTCCCCAAGTCCTCGGACCCGGCAGAGCCTCACCGGAGACCCCGAATCACCCTCGCCGGACTTCTTCCGCTCACCGACGAACGTGGACCGGGTAAGTCTCTGCGCCATTCTCAAATTCCTTCCGTATACCGCCTCTATGTCACCTGGTCGAGCCTCCCGAGCTAACCAATTGAACTATCGCGCGGTGAGCAGGCCGGAACACTCGCCGCTGACGAGCTCACCCGCCTACACACGTGGACCGGCCTATTCCGACCATCCCCGGAGGCGATCCGCACATCGGTGTGATTGTCGAGACCTCCCCTACACCCTCGACCTCTTCACCAGAGCGATCTCACCACCGGTAAGCCCCTCCGCCCTTTCCTCTGCCGCAGATACTGTTTATTTAGGGGAAGAACCGTGGGTTTAATTTAGAGTCACCCTAGGGGGTTTTCTGCGTAGTCAGAGACTCATGTGAATACTAACCCCAGGACTATTCTGTAGGGAAACTTAGAAACTTTCGCCAGGGGCCCCGATGCAAGTTAGTTTTCCATTTAACCATGTCTGAATACCCTTTTAAATGAACAGAAAACTTAGGAAATTCATAACTTGAGAAATATTTAACCAAATTTAGTCAAACAAATTTTGCTGGATTCCAATTAATATGAACTATTGAACAAAAATACTGAACCCTATGGGTTCTGTATTGATTTTTAGAGTTTAGAATTAAATAAGGAAACTGCCCAAACCTTATTAAAATAAGAAAAAATGGTTATGCTTCTGTACTAGACTTAAGAAAATTTATAGAGGTACATACCCAACTTAAGCACTGTTTAAAAATATTGAGCACCCCAGTATATAAGATTAACTCAAGTTTTGCTATTAAAAACTATATCTGCCCAAAACTTAGGAAATTAAGAAAAGCAATAGAAGTTAATGAACAGAGGATGAACATATTTTTCCTATAGTCCACTTAAGTAATGAAGAACCTAGGAAAAATACAGAGAACCCAAGTCCAGAGCAAATCCAAGGTTAATTATTTTATTAGGTACTAATAAAACCAGAAAGGCCATAATTAAAAATATAAGGACCATTTCAAAAATGGTAAGAAAAATTCAGTAGACTCCTAACTACTAGAACACCACTACAAAAATAATAAACACCCCAGCCCATCATCATAAGTGGGGTGAACAACTAAAACTTGATTTTTGTCATATTCTAATTAAATCCTAAGAAAATCTAAACTTGTGCAACAATAGGCAATTTATTTTTTTTCCAAATTATTAATAAAGTAGACCACCAGAGAATAATATGAAACCTAGTAAAAAATGTAAGGTCACATAATCCAAGAAATTCTACCACCTTTTCCCTTAAGCAAAAAGTTGCCTAATTCTAGAATGATTGCTCTTGCACAAAGAAGAAGATAGGAAAATTTAGAAATCTGTTGTTTGATATTTTTCAAGTATAGTAGTAGTAGAAAGCACCACATTGGCCAAAAACTTTAGAAAATCATAGTAAAATAACAATAGGTATTAGTGGCTGAAATTTGGTACACAGTCATTTTATTACACCTAAATGCTAGCAAAAATAAGCCTTAGAGAATAACCTACTGTTAACGAAGAGTTGTGGTTCAAAGCACCCCCTCTGCCCTAAAACTTGATAATTTTGTATAAAGAGAACCCTTTACTTTTTAAGCTCCAATGTTTGAGCCAAAGAGTTATACGCCAGTGAGGAGCCACTGTAATTTTTGCATAATTTTTGGAAATTTATAAAACTAGCTTGTAGTTCAAACCCACCCCAAGAGCATAAAAGAAAAAGGAAAGGAAGAGATAAATTAGAAAGATTAATGCATCTCACCCCACTAAATGCAGCTAGGAATCTTGTTAAAATTTCACTAAGACATGAAAAGGAAAATCAGAGGAACACTAAAAATAGTCTGACCATTCAGTAATCAAACTTGACCCTAATTTATTAAGTATACCACAGAAATCTCTAGTAGCAAGATTTAGCTCTACCTTATTTATTTAATCTATCACCATAAAATTGTAATTGCTAAAATTTCATATCACGCCATACATATATCTTATCCATTGCATTCATTAGATTGCAACCTCGCTGACGGAGAGTACGTGCTCGTTCCTGAGCAAGGAGCTGTCCATGAGGAAGATTAGGAGCCACCTCCTGAGCCTACCATCGAGGATCTCCCCACAGCCCCAACATTTGAAGGCAAGCCCCGGTTTTATGCATAACCAATTTATATATGCTACTTTACTACACTTAATGTTTGTAGGCTTGTAATGTGCACTTAAGTGTAGGAGTTGCTTGAAACCCTTAGTTGCATGAATTCAGGATTCCTTTTTGAGATGGATACTAGTATGCTAGGTCGAGTAGTTGCTTTGTTAATTAGGATCTCGGTAGAAGTCGAGTGATTTTTCTAGCACTCGCGAGGTCAGAAATTGATTGTATTCATCTTGATAACGGGATCTATGATGGTCTATGGACTTGGATCCAGGGTGGATGCCTTGTCCATGAGACGGGAAAAGGAATTAAGGATTAATATGTGGATACCTGAGTCAAGCGTTTGAAAGTACTAAACACATGTCGGGAAATATGGTAACCGGTAAACCTAGTACCTGAGTTAAACCGGGCGCGGACTTTACCCCTCACTCGTCCTGAGACTGGGTCTCCCATGCTAGCTATGGTGGGTATAAGTGCGGTCACTGCACGGCGGCAACCGGAGTTAGTGGAGCATTGTATGCCAGGGCGGTGAGTCCTGGCCGCGAACGGGGAATCGATGGGGACGGTTGATATGTGTGGGGACGGAGTGCCCCTACATGTCGTGTGTTTAGGTTTACCTTGCAAGGTTAAAACTCGATTCGAATCGTCTGCTTCTCGCAGCTAATGAGACTGCTTGATCCATTGTACTACATTGAGTAATAAGTGGAAATGAGATGACTGGCAAAAGATGTTGATTGATATAATGTTTGATACCATGTATGAATAGCTAGGTACTCATCTAGTCTAAAATTATTACTCTAGAACTTGAAAAGTTAAACTTGATTTTAGACTCAGCTAGTGCTTTTGGCAAACCAAACCCCTCAGCCAAATAGCTTCATGGTCTAGAGGTAGAGGAGTAGATTCCTCACACCAGGTAAGTCTAGTTGAGTATTAGTATACTCAGCCTTGCTTGTGGCATAATTTTTGCAGGTACGCTTCAGGATATGGTTGATGGTGTGACTTGGCCTACCACCCTGCCACCAGGTTGGACGGTCGAGTGGGATGCTGTTCTAGCAGCAGAGGAGCAGGAGTAGTGGGCTAGGCATTGCCCTATTCCTCACCTTTCGACGATATCGATTATCCGCTGCAGTTTATCTTATGAACTTATTTCAGTTGTCTCGGGGACCATAATTAGGGGTACCCTCAAGGCTCCTAAATCTTAGTTGGTAACCCCCATCAGCACAAAGCTGCAAAGGCCTGATGGGTGTGATTAAGTCAAGGATCGGTCCATTCGAGGGACGCGATCACGCCTCGCCCGAGCCCAGCCTCGGGCAAGGGCAGCCGACCCCGGAGGACCTGCGTCTCGCCCGAGGCACCCCTCCAGCAACGGACACACCTTCGGCTCACCCGAGGCCCAGTCTTCACCAAGAAGCAACCTTGGCCAGATCGCCACACCGACCGACCAAATCGCAGGGGCATTTAATGCAAAGGTGGCCTGACACCTTTATCCTGACGCACGCCCTCCAGTCGACAAAGCCGAAGTGACCGCCGTCACTTCGCCGCTCCACAGACCAGTCTGACAGGAAGACAGCGCTGCCTGCGCCGCTCCGACTGCTGAGCCACTCGATAGAGCGAGGCTGACAGCGGCCAAGTCCGGCCTCAGGCGTCATAGGAAACTCCGCCTCGCCCGACCCAGGGCTCGGACTCGGGCTCAGCCCCGGAAGACGGCGAACTCCGCTCCGCCCGACCCAGGGCTCCGACTCGGGCTCAGCCCCGGAAGACGGCGAACTCCGCTCCGCCCGACCCCAGGGCTCGGACTCGGGCTCAGCCCCGGAAGACGGCGAACTCCACTCCGCCCGATCCCAGGGCTCGGACTCGGGCTCAGCCCCGGAAGACGACGAACTCCGCTCCGCCCAACCCCAGGGCTCGGACTTGGGCTCAGCCCCGGAAGACGGCGAACTCTGCCTCGCCCGACACTAGGGCTTGGACTCGGGCTCGGCCCCGAAGGACGATGAACTCCGCTTCGCCCGACCCCAGGGCTCGGACTCAACCATGGCCTAAGCCGACGGTCTCCGCCTCGTCCGACCCGGGGGCTCGGACTCGACCTCGACCTCGGAAGACAGACTCGACCTCGACCTCGGAGGAGCCTCCACCTCGCCCAACCTAGGGCATGGACCGACCACGTCAACAGGAAGCGCCATCATTACCCTACCCCGAGCTGACTCAGGCTACGGGGAACAAGACCGGCGTCCCATCTGGCTCGCTCCACCATACGAGTAATGATGGCGCCCCGCATGCCCTGTGACGACGGTGGCTCTTAGCCCCCTTACGGAAGCAAGAGGACGTCAGCAAGGACTCGACAGCCCCGACAGCTGTCCTTCCGCCAGGCTCCAGCGCTCCTCCGACGGCCACGACACCACGCGAACCGGGTGCCAAGACCTCTCCGGCTGCCACGATAGCATGTACTTAGGGCGCTAGCTCTCCACCGCTAGACACGTTAGCACATTGCTACACTCCCCATTGTACACCTGGATCCTCTCCTTACGCCTATAAAAGGGAGGACCAGGGCCCTCTTACAGAGGGTTGGCCGCGCGGGGAAGGACGGGACGGCGCTCGCGCAAGGCCGCTCGCTCCCTCCCGCGTGGACGCTTGTAACCCCCTACTGCAAGCGCACCCGACCTGGGCGCGGGGCTAACACGAAGGCCGCGGGTTCCACTCTACCACGCCTGTCTCCCTCAGGCTGCTGTCTTCCCCCCTTCGCGTTCCGCCTCACGTCGACCCATCTGGGATGGGGCACACTGCGACAATTCACTCGTCGGTCCAGGGACCCCCCGGGTTTCGAAACACCGACATTTGGCGCGCCAGGTAGGGGCCTGCTGCGTGTTGACGAACAGCTTCCCGTCAAGCTCTAGATGGGCAGTCTCCAGCAACCTCTCCAGCCGGGGACGGTGCTCCATTTCGGGAGTCTTGAGTTCATGTCCCTCGACGGCAGCTATGACATGATACTCCTTCCCCCGCCGCGCGACAGCGACAATGGCGGTCGATAATCCGCCCGCCGGTGGGAAAATCGACGACGCCTTCCCCACGTGGTGGAAGGACGACATTCGGGCTTATCCCGTCCCCTCCCCCGCCGACGGAGGAGGAGGCGGGGCAACCAAGGCCAAGCAGGAGGCGGCACCTCGTTGGCTGTTGAGCGAGTCGATGGCGCCAGCGCCCCAACGGAGGGCGCGTCGGACATCGGCCTCGCGTCTGAGACGAAGACGAGCGCCATCTCCCCGCAACACGCCAATCTCGAGCAAACAGACGACGCCAGCACGCTCGCGAAGGACTTGCTGGGCGTCACCCTCGTACCTGAGACGACGGTGCAGTCAGTCCCTGACGTGACTTCGTCACCGCCTGTCTACCAAAAGGTACCGACCGATTCCCATCTCGCGTCTTTTGGATTCGGCCTCGACCCGCCAAGCGACTCCGCTTCTGTGGACATTCTCATAGAGGCGAGTCCAACCCTCCGGGGTATCGTGTGCGGTCACCCTGGGACCGGCTGACGGCCGTCTCGTCCTACGGGCCCTCGGGGTCCGAGGAAGATGGCAAGCCCGACCTCTGTTGGGATTTCTCCGGACTTGGTAACCCCAGTGCCATGCGGGACTTCATGACCGCATGCGACTACTGCCTTTCCGACTGTTCTAACGGTAGCCGCAGCCTCGACGACGAGGGCTGCGGCCCAAGTCATGAATGTTTCCACGTCAATCTAGGGGGTCCCGGCGAAGGCAACCATCTTGGTATGCCGGAGAACGGTGATCTCCCTAGGCCCGTGCCTCGCGTTGACATCCTTCGAGAGCTAGCTGTAGTCCCCGTCCCTGCGGGGGGTCCTGACCCACAGCTCGAGCAAATCCGCGAGAGGCAGGCCAGGCTCGACGAGGGAGCAGGAACGCTTGTGCCGATCCGCCGGGACATCGGGCAGGAATGGGCGGGCCAACCTCAGTCCGGAAAAACACGTCATCTCCCCCAGGGCATCCAGCACCGTATCGCCGACGACGTCAGGGTAAGGCCGCCACCGGATTCCAGTGGAGTCGGCCAGAACCTGGCTGCAGCGGCGATACTTCTCCGCGCGATGCCGGAGCCATCAACCACCGAGGGGCGGCGTATCTAGGGAGAACTCAAGAATCTCCTAGAGGACGCCGCGGTCCGACGGGCCGAAAGCTCCGCCTCCCGAAGGCAGGGGTACCCCTCGGAACATCGCGCCGTGACTTCCCGATTCGTGCGGGAAGCCTCGATCCATACCGGGCGCATGCGCAATACAGCGCCTGCGGCCCCGGGTCGCCTCGGCAACGAGCACCATCATCACAGCCGTCGGGCCCACCTCGATGACAGGGTGCGCCGAGGCTACCACCCTAGGCGTGGGGACGCTACGACAGCGTGGAGGATCAGAGTCCTTCGCCCGAACCACCCGGTCCGCAGGCTTTCAGCCGCGCCATACGACGGGCACCGCTCCCGACCCGGTTCCGAACCCTGACTACTATCACAAAGTACTCGGGGGAGACGAGACCGGAACTGTGGCTCGCGGATTATCGGCTGGTCTGCCAACTGGGTGGAATGGACGATGATAATCTCATCATCCGCAACCTCCCCCTGTTTCTCTCCGACACCGCTCGAGCCTGGCTGGAGCACCTGCCCCCGGGGCAGATCTCCAACTGGGATGACCTAGTCCAAGCCTTCGCCGGCAATTTCCAAGGCACGTACGTGCGCCCTGGAAACTCCTGGGATCTCCAAAGCTGCCGCCAGCTGCCGGGAGAGTCTCTCCGGGACTACATCCGGCGATTCTCGAAGCAGCGCACCGAGCTGCCCAACGTCACCGATTCGGATGTCATCGGCGCGTTCCTCGCCGACACCACCTGCCGCGACCTGGTGAGCAAGCTGGGTCGCAAGACCCCCACCAGGGCGAGCGAGCTGATGGACATCGCCACCAAGTTCGCCTCTGGCCAGGAGGCGGTTGAGGCCATCTTCCAGAAGGACAAGCAGCCCCAGGGCCGCCCACCGGAAGATGCTCCTGAGGCGTCAACTCAGCGTGGCACCAAGAAGAAAGGCAAGAAGAAGTCGCAAGCGAAACGCGACGCCGCCGGCGTGGACCTTGTCGCCGCCGCCGAGTACAAGAACCCTCGGAAACCTTCGGGAGGTGCCAACCCCTTCGACAAGATGCTCAAGGAGCCATGCCCTTATCATCAGGGGCCCGTCAAGCACACCCTTGAGGAGTGTGCCATGCTTCGACGACACTTCCACAAGGCCGGGCCACCCGCGGAGGGTGGCAAGGCTCTCGACGACGCTAAGAAGGAAGATCACAAGGCAGGAGAGTTCCCCGAGGTCCGCGACTACTTCATGATCTACGGCGGGCAAGTGGCGAACGCCTCGGCTCGGCACCGCAAGCAAGATTGTCGGGAGGTCTGCTCGGTAAAGGTGGCGGCGCCAGTCTACCTAGACTGGTCCGAAAACCCCATCACCTTCGACTAGGCCGACCATCCTGACTATGTGCCGAGCCCGGGGAAATACCCGCTCGTTGTCGATCCCATCATCGGCAACGTCAGGCTCACCAAGGTCCTCATGGACGGAGGCAGCAACCTCAACATCATCTACGCCGAGACCCTCGTGCTCCTGCGGATCGATCTGTCCTCGGTCCGGACGGGCGCTGCACCGTTCCACGGGATCATCCCCGGGAAGCGTGTCCAACCCATCGGACAACTCGATCTACCCGTCTGCTTTGGGACGCCCTCCAACTTTCGAAGGGAGACCCTCACGTTCGAAGTGGTCGGGTTTCGAGGAACCTACCACGCAGTGCTGGGGAGGCCATGCTACGCCAAGTTCATGGCCGTCCCCAACTACACCTACCTCAAGCTCAAGATGCCGGGCCCCAACGGGGTCATCACCGTCGGGCCCACGTACCGACATGCATACGAATGCGACGTGGAGTGCGTGGAGTACGCCGAGGCCCTCGCCGAGTCCGAGACCCTCATCGCCGACCTGGAGAGCCTCTCTAGGGAGGCGCCCAATGTGAAGCGCCACGCCGGCAACTTCGAGCCAGAGGAGACGGTCAAGTCCGTCCCTCTCGACCCCTGCAACGATGCCTCCAAGCGGATCCGGATCGGCTCCGAGCTCGACCCCAAATAGGAAGCAGTGCTCGTCGACTTTCTCCGCGCAAACGCCGACATTTTCGCGTGGAGTCCCTCGGACATGCCCGGCATACCGAGGGAAGTCGCCGAGCACTCGCTGGATATCCGAGCTGGAGCCCGACCCGTGAAGCAGCCTCTGCGCCGATTTGACGAATAAAAGCGCAGAGCCATAGGCGAGGAGATCCATAAGCTAATGGCGGCAGGGTTCATCAAAGAGGTATTCCATCCCGAATGGCTTGCCAACCCTGTGCTTGTGAGAAAGAAAGGGTGGAAATGGCGGATGTGTGTAGACTACACTGGTCTAAACAAAGCATGTCCGAAAGTTACCTACCCTCTGCCTCGCATCGATCAAATCGTGGATTCCACTGCTGGGTGTGAAACCCTATCTTTCCTTGATGCCTACTCATGGTATCACCAGATCATGATGAAAGAGTCCGACCAGCTCGCGACTTCTTTCATCACACCCTTCGGCATGTACTGCTATGTTACCATGCCGTTTGGTTTGAGGAATGCGGGTGCAACATACTAGCGATGCATGAACCATGTGTTCGGCGAACACATCGGCCGAACGGTCGAGGCCTACGTCGATGACATCGTAGTCAAGACGAGGAAGGCCTCTGACCTCCTTTCCGACCTTGAAGTGACATTCCGATGTCTCAAGGCGAAAGGCGTGAAGCTCAATACCGAAAAGTGTGTCTTTGGGGTCCCCCGAGGCATGCTCTTGGGGTTCATCGTCTCCGAGCGGGGCATCGAGGCCAACCCGGAGAAGATCGCTGCCATCACTAGCATGGGGCCCATCAAGGACTTGAAAGGCGTACAGAGGGTCATGGGATGCCTCGCGACTCTGAGCCGTTTCATCTCGCGCCTCGGCGAAAGAGGCCTGCCTCTGTACCGCCTCTTAACGAAGGCCTAGTGCTTCGCTTGGACTCCTGAGGCCGAGGAAGCCCTCGGCAACCTGAAGGCGCTCCTCACGAACGCGCCCATCTTGGTGCCCCCCGCTGCCGGAGAAGCCCTCTTGATCTACGTCGCCGCGACCACTCAGGTGGTTAGCGCTGCGATTGTGGTTGAGAGACGAGAAGAGGGGCATGCATTGCCCGTCCAGAGGCCAGTCTACTTCATCAGTGAGGTACTGTCCGAAACCAAGACCCGCTACCCACAAATTCAGAAGCTGCTGTACGCAGTGATCCTGACGCGGCGGAAGTTGCGACACTACTTCGAGTCTCATCCGGTGACTGTGGTGTCATCCTTCCCCCTAGGGGAGATCATCCAGTCCCGAGAGGCCTCGGGTAGAATTGCAAAGTGGGCGGTGGAGATCATGGGCGAGACAATCTCGTTCGCCCCTCGGAAGGCCATCAAGTCCCAGGTCTTGGCGGACTTCGTGGCTGAATGGGTCGACACCCAGCTCCCGACAGCTCCGATCCAACCGGAGCTCTGGACCATGTTTTTCGACGGGTCGCTGATGAAGACGGGGCCGGCGCGGGCCTGCTCTTCATCTCGCCCCTCGGGAAGCACCTACGCTACGTGCTACGCCTCCACTTCCTGGTGTCCAACAACGTGGCTGAGTACGAGGCTCTGGTAAACGGGTTGCGAATCGCCATCGAGCTAGGGGTCCGACGCCTCGACGCTCGCAGTGACTCGCAGCTCGTCATCGACCAAGTCATGAAGAACTCCCACTGCCGCAACCCGAAGATGGAAGCTTACTGCGATGAGGTTCGGTGCCTGGGAGACAAGTTCTACGGGCTCGAGCTCAACCACATCGCCCGACACTACAACAAGACTGCAGACGAGCTGGCTAAAATAGCCTCGGGGCGAACAACGGTTCCCCCGGACGTATTCTCCCGAGACCTACATCAACCCTCCGTCAAGACCGACGACACACCCGAGCCCGAGAAGGCCTCGGCCCAGCCTGAGGCACCCTCGGCTCAGTCCGAGGTACCCTCGGCACGGTCCGAGGTACCCTCAGCTCGGCACGAGGTACCCTCGGCCCCCGAGGGTGAGGCACTGCGCGTCGAGGGGGAGCAGAGCGAGGTCACGCCTAATCAAAACTGGCAGACCCCGTACCTGCAATATCTCCACCGAGGAGAGCTGCACCTCGACCAAGCCGAGGCTCGGCGGTTGGCGCGGCGCGCCAAGTCTTTCGTTTTGCTGGGAGATGGGAAGGAGCTCTACCACCGCAGCCCCTTTGGCATCCTCCAGCGATGCATTTCCATCACCGAAGGTCAGGAGCTCTTACAAGAGATACACTCGGGGGCTTGCGGCCATCACGCAGCACCCCGAACCCTTATTGGAAACGCCTTCCGACAAGGTTTCTACTGGCCGACGGCGGTGGCCGACGCCACTAGAATTGTCCGCACCTGCAAAGGGTGTCAGTTCTACGCAAGGCAGACCCACCTGCCCGCTCAGGCTCTGCAGACCATACCCATCACCTGGTCGTTTGCTGTGTGGGGTCTGGACCTCGTTGGCCCCTTGCAGAAGGCACCCGGGGGCTACACGCACCTGCTGGTCGCCATCGACAAATTCTCCAAGTGGATCGAGGTCCGACCCCTAAACAGCATCAGGTCCGAACAAGCAGTGGCGTTCTTCACCAACATCATCCATCGCTTTGGGGTCCCGAACTCCATCATCACCGACAACGGCACCCAGTTCACCGGCAGAAAGTTTCTAGACTTCTGCGAGGATCACCACATTCGGGTGGACTGGGCTGCCGTGGCTCACCCCAGGACGAATGGGCAGGTAGAACGTGCCAACGGCATGATTCTGCAAGGACTCAAGCCTCGGATCTACAACGACCTCAACAAGTTCGGCAAGCGGTGGATGAAGGAACTCTCCTCGGTGGTCTGGAGTCTGAGGACAACGCTGAGCCGAGCCACGGGCTTCACACCATTCTTTCTAGTCTATGGGGCCAAGGCCATCTTGCCCACAGACTTGGAATATGGTTCCCCGAGGACGAGGGCCTACGCCGACCAAAGCAATCGAGCTAATCGAGAAGACTCACTGGACTAGCTGGAGGAGGCTCGGGACATGGCCTTACTACACTCGGCGCGGTACCAGCAGTCCTTGCGACGCTACCACGCCCGAGGGGTTCGGTCCCGAGACCTCCAGGTGGGCGACCTGGTGCTTCGGCTGCGACAAGACGGCCAAGGGCGGCATAAGCTTACGCCTCCCTGGGAAGGGCCGTTCGTCATCGCCAAAGTTCTGAAGCCCGGAACATACAAGCTGGCCAACAGCCAAGGCGAGGTCTACAGCAATGCTTGGAACATCCAACAGCTACGTGAGAGCACCTAGAGGGGGGGGGTGAATAGGTGATCCTGTGAAAACTTAACTTATAGCCACAAAAACTTGTTAGGGGTTAGCACAATAATTGCCAAGTGGCTAAAGAGAAGATCTTGCACAATACGACAATCACAGAGAATTCAACACAGAGGAGACACGGTGATTTATCCCGTGGTTCGGCCAAGTACAAAACTTGCCTACTCCACGTTGTGGCGTCCCAACGGACGAGGGTTGCAATCAACCCCTCTCAAGCGGTCCAAAGACCCACTTGAATACCACAGTATTTTGCCTTGCTTATATTTATCCCACTTGCGAGGAATCTCCACAAATTGGAGTCTCTCGCCCTTACACTTAAGATTCACAAAGAAGCACGGAGTAAGGGAGGGAAGCAACACACACAAATCCACAGCGAAACGCGCACACACACGGCCAAGATTCAAGCTCAAAGACTATCTCACAGTTTCTCACAAGAACAGAGCTCGAATCACTTAGAATCACAAACGGATGCGCAAAGACTGAGTGTGGATGATCAAGAATGCTCAAGAGTTGCTTGGTGTTCTCCTCCATGCGCCTAGGGGTCCCTTTTATAGCCCCAAGGCAGCTAGGAGCCGTTGAGAACAAATCTGGAAGGCCATCTTTGCCTTCTGTCGTCGGGCGCACCGGACAGTCCGGTGCACACCGGACACTGTCCGGTGCCCGATTTCTTTCCTTAACAGGCGCAGCCGACCGTTGCCGACCGTTGCAGATCTGGCGCACCGGACAGTCCGGTGCACACCGGACAGTCCGGTGCCTCCTTCCGACCGTTGGCCAGACCACGTGTCGCGCGCATATTCTGCGGCCGACCGTTGGCTCTGCCGACCGTTGGCTCACCGGACAGTCCGGTGCACACCGGACAGTCCGGTGAATTTTAGCCGTGCGCCGTCGGCAAATTCCCGAGAGCGGCCTCTTCGGCCGAGGCAGCCTGGCGCACCGGACAGTCCGGTGCCCCAGACCGAAACAGCCCCTTGGCTGCACACAGCCAAGTCTTCTCTTCTCTTCTTCTTTCTGTTTCTAACACTTAGACGAATATATTAGTACACAAAACCAATGTACTAAGACTTAGAAACTTACCTTTGCTCTTGATTTGCACTTTGTTCATCCATTGGCATTGATTCACATTTAAGCACTTGTGTTGACATTCAATCACCAAAATACTTAGAAATGGCCCAAGGGCACATTTCCCTTTCAATCTCCCCCTTTTTGGTGATTTATGCCAACACAACATAAAGCAACTAGAACAAGTGCAAAATCACTTGAAATAAAAACTCAAATTGGTTTTGATTCAATTTTGGCATATATGGATCATCCTTTGCCACCACTTGGTTTGTTTTTGCAAATCAAACTCAAATCTCTATTTCTATGTCAAACACACATGTTGAGGCATAAAGAGAGTCATTCCAAAAGAGATTGATCAAAGATTTCAAAAACTCCCCCTATTTCCCATAATCAACACTTCTCCCCACAAGAAGCCAACTTTTGACAATAGAGACAATAAAAGACAATAAAAGCTTTTGACACAACAAAAACTCTATTCTACTATTTTCAAAATCTCTCAAGTGGTAGCTGATCCATTTATCACTTTGGCCTTTATTTTCTCCCCCTTTGGCATCAAGCACCAAAACGGGATTAATCTTGGCCTCTTAACCCCATTGCCTCACCAAAGTCTTCAATTAAGAGCAAATGGCAATAAGATGTCATGAGATGAACTTGGAATAAGTTACCCTCTCATCGGAGTGCAGTGGAAGTCTTTCATGGTCCAAGTCCACCTTTTCCCTTTCAATCCTCCTTCGAGACTAAAACATCAAACTCAAGCACATGGTTAGTCTCAAAGGGCCAAGTTGTAACACATCTCCCCCTAAACATGTGCATCACCTTGCAACGGACTTGTGAGGTCCAGGGAGTGTTTTTACAACTTGAGCACCATAATGAAGCAACAAAATGCAAAAAGGAACATGATCAAAAGCATAAGTACATGTATGCCACAATTCAATCCAGGTTCCGCGAATCTATGACATTTAGCTCACTACGCAACCTGCAAAAGGTCTTCTCATCTAGAGGCTTAGTGAAGATATCGGCTAGCTGGTTCTCGGTGCTAACATGAAACACTTCGATATCTCCCTTTTGCTGGTGGTCTCTCAAAAAGTGATGCCGGATGTCTATGTGCTTTGTGCGGCTGTGCTCAACAGGATTCTCCGCCATGCGGATAGCACTTTCATTGTCACATAGGAGTGGGACTTTGCTCAGATTGTAGCCAAAGTCCCGGAGGGTTTGCCTCATCCAAAGTAGTTGCGCGCAACACTGACCTGCGGCAACGTACTCGGCCTCAGCGGTGGATAGGGCAACAGAGGTTTGTTTCTTAGAGTTCCATGACACCAGGGACCTTCCTAAGAATTGGCACGTCCCCGATGTACTCTTCCTATCGACCTTACATCCGGCATAGTCGGAGTCTGAGTATCCAACTAAGTCAAAGGTAGACCCCTTTGGATACCAGAGCCCGAAGCAAGGCGTAGCAACCAAATATCTAAGAATTCGCTTCACCGCCACTAAGTGACACTCCTTAGGATCGGATTGAAATCTAGCACACATGCATACGCTAAGCATAATATCCGGTCTACTAGCACATAAGTAAAGCAAAGAACCTATCATTGACCGGTATGCTTTTTGATCAACGGACTTACCTCCTTTGTTGAGGTCGGTGTGTCCGTCGGTCCCCATCGGAGTCTTGGCGGGCTTGGCGTCCTTCATCCCAAACCGCTTTAGCAGATCTTGCGTGTACTTCGTTTGGGAGATGAAGGTGCCGTCCTTGAGTTGCTTCACTTGGAACCCAAGGAAGTAGTTCAACTCGCCCATCATCGACATCTCGAATTTCTGCGTCATCACCCTGCTAAACTCTTCACAAGACTTTTGGTTAGTAGAACCAAATATTATGTCATCGACATAAATTTGGCACACAAACAAATCACCATCACATGTCTTTGTAAAAAGAGTTGGATCGGCTTTCCCAACCTTGAAAGCATTAGCAATTAAAAAGTCTCTAAGGCATTCATACCATGCTCTTGGGGCTTGCTTAAGTCCATAGAGCGCCTTAGAGAGCTTACACACATGGTCGGGGTACCGTTCATCCTCGAAGCCAGGGGGTTGCTCCACGTACACCTCTTCCTTGATTGGCCCGTTGAGGAAAGCGCTCTTCACATCCATTTGGTACAACCTGAAAGAATGGTGAGCAGCATATGCTAGCAAGATACGAATTGACTCTAGCCTAGCCACAGGAGCAAAAGTCTCCTCAAAGTCCAAACCTGCGACTTGGGCATAACCTTTTGCCACAAGTCGAGCCTTGTTCCTCGTCACCACCCCGTGCTCGTCCTGTTTTTTGCGGAACACCCACTTGGTTCCCACAACATTTTGCTTTGGACGAGGCACCAGTGTCCAAACTTCATTGCGCTTGAAGTTGTTAAGTTCCTCCTGCATGGCCAATACCCAGTCCGGATCTAGCAAGGCCTCCTCTACCCTGAAAGGCTCAATAGAAGAGACAAAGGAGTAATGCTCACAAAAATTAACTAATCGAGATCGAGTAGTTACTCCCTTGCTAATATCACCCAGAATTTGGTCGACGGGATGATCCCTTTGAATCATCGCTCGAACTTGGGTTGGAGGTGCCGGTTGCGCTTCTTCCTCCATCACTTGATCACCTTGTGCTCCCCCTTGATCAATCACCTCCACTTGAGGTACCTGTACGTCACCTTCGGTTGGGGGATGCACCATAGTTGAGGAAGAAGGTTGATCTCGTTCATCTTGTTCCTGTGGCCGCACTTCTCCAATCGCCATGGTTCGTATAGCGGCCGTTGGAACATCTTCTTCATCTACATCATCACAATCAACAACTTGCTCTCTTGGAGAGCCATTAGTCTCATCAAATACAACGTCGCTAGAGACTTCAACCAAACCCGATGATTTGTTGAAGACTCTATACGCCTTTGTATTTGAGTCATAACCTAACAAAAACCCTTCTACAGCTTTGGGAGCAAACTTAGAATTTCTACCCTTCTTCACTAGAATGTAGCACTTGCTCCCAAATACACGAAAGTAAGATACATTGGGTTTGTTACCGGTTAGTAGCTCATACGAAGTCTTCTTGAGGAGGCGATGAAGATAGACCCTGTTGATGGCGTGGCAAGCCGTGTTCA
Organism: Zea mays; assembly: GCF_902167145.1. Lineage (NCBI taxonomy): Eukaryota > Viridiplantae > Streptophyta > Magnoliopsida > Poales > Poaceae > Zea > Zea mays. The sequence goes on along the minus strand of NW_023366739.1, from coordinate 45,649 downwards.
CGGCTTCCGACCAGAAACACTCGGGGGTCTTGAATTCTCCAAGCATTGTCCTCGCCATATCGATTAGCGTCCTGTTCTTCCTCTCTACCACACCATTTTGCTGTGGTGTGTAGGGAGCGGAGAACTCGTGCTTGATCCCTTCCTCCTCAAGGAATTCCTCCACTTGAAGGTTCTTGAACTCGGACCCGTTGTCGCTCCTTATCTTCTTCACTTTGAGCTCAAACTCATTTTGAGCTCTCCTGAGGAAGCGCTTGAGGGTTCCTTGGGTTTCAGACTTATCCTGCAAAAAGAATACCCAAGTGAAGCGGGAAAAGTCATCAACAATAACTAAACCATACTTACTCCCTCCTATGCTCAGATAGGCGACGGGTCCGAAGAGGTCCATATGCAGCAGCTCCAGGGGTCTTGAAGTGGTCATCACGTTCTTGCTGTGATGCGCTCCTCCCACTTGTTTACCTGCTTGACAAGCTGCACAAGGTCTATCTTTTTCGAAATGCACGTTAGTCAAACCTATCACGTGTTCTCCCTTTAGAAGCTTGTGAAGGTTCTTCATCCCCACATGTGCTAAGCGGCGATGCCATAGCCAGCCCATGCTAGTCTTAGCTATTAAGCATGCATCTAGACCGGCCTCTTCTTTTGCAAAATCAACCAAATAAAGTTTGCCGTCTAATACACCCTTAAAAGCTAGTGAACCATCACTTCTTCTAAAGACAGACACATCTACATTTGTAAATAGACAGTTATATCCCATATGACATAATTGACTAACAGATAGTAAATTATATCCAAGACTCTCTACTAAAAACACATTAGAGATAGAATGCTCATTAGAAATTGCAATTTTACCTAATCCTTTTACCTTGCCTTGATTCCCATCACCGAATATAATTGAATCTTGGGAATCCTTATTCTTGACGTCGGAAGTGAACATCTTCTTCTCCCCCGTCATATGGTTTGTGCATCCGCTGTCGATAATCCAGCTTGAACCCCCGGATGCATAAACCTGCAAGGCAAATTTAGGCTTGGGACTTAGGTACCCAACTCATGTTGGGTCCTACGAGGTTAGTCACAATTTCCTTAGGGATCCAAATGCAAGTTTTATCACCCTTGCATTTTGCCCCTAACTTCCTAGCAATCACCTTTCTATCCTTTCTACAAATTGCAAAGGAAGCATTCAAAGCATGATATATTGTAGAAGGTTCATTGACTTTCCTAGGAACATTAACAACATCTCTCCTAGGCATATTATGAACAACATTTCTTCTACCAACATTTCTATCATGCACATATGAAGAACTAGGAGCAAACATAGCATGAGAAAAATCATTGTAAGCATTATAACTCCTATAGGCATTTCTAGTTTGTCTCCTATCATGATATAAAAAGGCATGGTTCTTTTTAGCACTAGTAGCCATAGGGGCCTTCCCTTTCTCTTTAGCGGGAATGGGAGCCTTATGGCTTGTTAAGTTCTTGGCTTCCCTCTTGAAGCCAAGTCCATCCTTAATTGAGGGGTGTCTACCGATCGTGTAGGCATCCCTTGCAAATTTTAGTTTATCAAATTCATTCTTGCTAGTCTTAAGTTGGGCATTAAGACTAGCCAATTCTTCAGTTAATTTGGAAATTGAAACTAAATGATTGCTACAAGCATCAACATCGAAATCTTTACACCTAGTGCAAATCTCAACATGTTCTACACAAGAATTAGATTTACTAGCTACTTCTAGTTTAGCATTTAAGTCATTATTAACATTCTTTAAAGTAGCAATGGTTTCATGACAAGAAGATAGTTCACTAGAAAGCACTTCATTTCTTTTAACTTCTAAAGCATAAGATTTTTGTGCCTCTACAAATTTGTCATGCTCTTCATACAAGAGGTCCTCTTGTTTTTCTAAGAGTCTATCTTTTTCATTCAAGGCATCAATCAATTCATTAATTTTATCTATTTTAGTTCTATCCAATCCCTTGAATAAACTAGAGTAATCAATTTCATCCTCACTAGATTCATCATCACTAGAAGAATCATAAGTATTAGCATTACGAGTGATTACCTTCTTTTCCCTTGCCATGAGGCAAGTGTGACGCTCGTTGGGGAAGAGAGCCGATTTGTTGAAGGCAGTGGCGGCGAGTCCTTCGTCGTCGGAGTCGGATGAAGAGCAATCCGAATCCCACTCCTTTCCAAGGTGTGCTTCGCCTTTGGCCTTCTTGTAAACCTTCTTGTTCTCTCTCTTCCCATTTTTCCCTTGCTCCTGGTCACTATCATTTTCGGGACAGTTAGCAATAAAATGACCAAGCTTACCGCATTTGAAGCATGATCGCTTTCCCTTGGTCTTGGCCTTGCTTGGCTGTCCCTTTCGACCTTTTAACGCCGTCTTGAATCTTTTAATGATGAGAGCCATCTCTTCATCATTGAGCCCGGCAGCCTCAACTTGCGCCACCTTGCTAGGTAGCGACTCCTTGCTCCTCGTTGCCTTTAGAGCAATGGGTGGAGGCTCGTGGAGTGGACCGTTCAACGCGTCGTCGACGTATCTTGCCTCCTTGATCATCATTCGCCCGCTCACGAATTTTCCAAGCACTTCCTCGGGCGTCATCATCGTGTACCTGGGATTCTCACGAATATTGTTCACGAGATGAGGATCAAGAACGGTAAAGGACCTGAGCATTAGGCGGACGACGTCGTGATCCGTCCAACGCGTGCTTCCGTAGCTCCTTATTTTGTTGATAAGGGTCTTGAGCCGGTTGTAGGTTTGAGTTGGCTCCTCTCCCCTTATCATGGCGAATCGTCCAAGCTCGCCCTCCACCAACTCCATCTTGGTGAGCATGGTGATGTCGTTCCCCTCGTGAGAGATCTTGAGGGTGTCCCATATCTGCTTGGCATTGTCCAAGCCGCTCACCTTATTGTACTCTTCCCTGCACAAAGATGCTAAGAGAACAGTAGTAGCTTGTGCATTTCTATGAATTTGTTCATTTATAAGCATAGGGCTATCCGAGCTATCAAACTTCATTCCATTTTCCACAATCTCCCATATGCTTGGATGGAGAGAGAATAAGTGACTACGCATTTTGTGACTCCAAAATCCGTAGTCCTCCCCATCGAAGTGTGGAGGTTTGCCAAGAGGAATGGAAAGTAAATGCGAATTCGAACTATGTTGAATACGAGAGTAATCAAATGAAAAGTTCGAATTGACCGTCTTTTTGTAGTCGTTGTCATCATCCTTTTGGGAAGAAGTAGACTCATCACTATCGTCGTCGTAGATGATCTCCTTGATGCGCCTTGTCTTCTTCTTCTTTCCTTCCTTCCGTCTATGCCCCGAGCCGGAGTCGGTAGGCTTGTCGTCCTTCGGCTCGTTGACGAAGGATTCCTTTTCTTTGTCGTTGATCACGACTCCCTTCCCCTTAGGATCCATCTCTTCGGGCGGTAAGTCCCTTTGTGAAGAGAACGGCTCCGATACCAATTGAGAGCACCTAGAGGGGGGGGGGGGTGAATAGGTGATCCTGTGAAAACTTAACTTATAGCCACAAAAACTTGTTAGGGGTTAGCACAATAATTGCCAAGTGGCTAAAGAGAAGATCTTGCACAATACGACAATCACAGAGAATTCAACACAGAGGAGACACGGTGATTTATCCCGTGGTTCGGCCAAGTACAAAACTTGCCTACTCCACGTTGTGGCGTCCCAACGGACGAGGGTTGCAATCAACCCCTCTCAAGCGGTCCAAAGACCCACTTGAATACCACAGTATTTTGCCTTGCTTATATTTATCCCACTTGCGAGGAATCTCCACAAATTGGAGTCTCTCGCCCTTACACTTAAGATTCACAAAGAAGCACGGAGTAAGGGAGGGAAGCAACACACACAAATCCACAGCGAAACGCGCACACACACGGCCAAGATTCGAGCTCAAAGACTATCTCACAGTTTCTCACAAGAACAGAGCTCGAATCACTTAGAATCACAAACGGATGCGCAAAGACTGAGTGTGGATGATCAAGAATGCTCAAGAGTTGCTTGGTGTTCTCCTCCATGCGCCTAGGGGTCCCTTTTATAGCCCCAAGGCAGCTAGGAGCCGTTGAGAACAAATCTGGAAGGCCATCTTTGCCTTCTGTCGTCGGGCGCACCGGACAGTCCGGTGCACACCGGACACTGTCCGGTGCCTGATTTCTTTCCTTAACAGGCGCAGCCGACCGTTGCCGACCGTTGCAGATCTGGCGCACCGGACAGTCCGGTGCACACCGGACAGTCCGGTGCCTCCTTCCGACCGTTGGCCAGACCACGTGTCGCGCGCAGATTCCGCGGCCGACCGTTGGCTCTGCCGACCGTTGGCTCACCGGACAGTCCGGTGCACACCGGACAGTCCGGTGAATTTTAGCCGTGCGCCGTCGGCAAATTCCCGAGAGCGACCTCTTCGGCCGAGGCAGCCTGGCGCACCGGACACTGTCCGGTGCACCACCGGACAGTCCGGTGCCCCAGACCGAAACAGCCCCTTGGCTGCACACAGCCAAGTCTTCTCTTCTTCTTTCTGTTTCTAACACTTAGACAAATATATTAGTACACAAAACCAATGTACTAAGACTTAGAAACTTACCTTTGCTCTTGATTTGCACTTTGTTCATCCATTGGCATTGATTCACATTTAAGCACTTGTGTTGACATTCAATCACCAAAATACTTAGAAATGGCCCAAGGGCACATTTCCCTTTCACTACGTCGCTTCTACCCTTAAGATGCTTTCAAGTTGTTCGTACACCCCGTTCACACACAAAGTCTGGTCGTCAAGGAAGGGTCAGCCTTGCCTCGGCAAAGCCCGACCCTCCCTCGGGGGCTAGAAGGGGGGAACCCCCTCTGCGTCAAAATTTTCCTCGAAAAAAGAAAAAAAATCTTTTCTGCCAGAATGCCTTTCGTGCTTTTCGACTACTTCGAAAGTGGATCCTGAAAACGACGGAGTACACGTAAGCAGCCAAGGCTGACCGAGCCGAGGGACTCCTACGCCTCCGGGATACTGATACCTCACTCATCACCTTCTGCGATAAGTAACTCGCGCTCGGATAAGTGATTCCGCGGACCGAACAAGTCTTCACGCTCGAAAGCTCCTCTGCCGGAACGATTTTTCGGGCCTTCTCGACTGCGTCGGTGACAGAATCCTATGGACGAGTAAGAGTGCGCGTAAGCGGCAAGGCCGACCGAGCCGAGGGATTTCTACGCCTCCGGGATACGGATACCTCACTCATCACCTTTCGTAAAAAGCAACTCTCGCCCGCACAAACAATTCTGTTACCAGCAAATAAGTCCGGATACTCGAAACAAGAGGAAAAGGGACACAGCTTTACAACACGATGACGGTATGTTTGGGCCTCGGCGGCCGCTGAAAGCATACACACACTACAAGACAACCCGATCCTGCAGGCTCGGACGTCGACAGTTGAAGGGGGCAGCAGCACCCTCGGCGTCAACTACACCTTCGGTGGGGTCTGACCTAGCCTCGGACAGCGACGCGGTCGGAGGATCCCCACTCTGAAGGACGACATCAGCACCACACCCGGGCCATCGCCGCCAGGGTCTTCTCCAGGAATCCGGCTCGAGCAGACGGCTTGGCCAGCCACCCCGAGGCCTCGGCCAGCTGTCCCCCGAAGACATCAGCCCGGCTTGAGGCCTCGGCAGCTCAACTCCGGTGTCGGCTCCGCCTGCAAACGACCCGGCCAGGCTCCGGCCGACCACATCTTCTTTTCGAAGCCAACTCTGCCTCTGCCCGTGCTGACACTGCTACCTCCGGCTTTGGCTCATCGAAGAGCGGCCCAGGGTTCCTTTAACTGAGCAAGAGAAGCCTCGGACAGCAAGGCCGACCGAGCCGAGGGACTCGTACGCCTCCGGGATACGGATACCTCACTCGTCACCTTTGCACGAGGCGACTCACGCTCGGTGAAGCGGTTCGGATAGTCGACAGGAGAGTCTTACTGCTCGAAATGAAGAAAAAACACGGCTCCGCGCCGAAGATACATACATGTTCAGGCCTCAACAGCCGCAATGAACAGAACACCGGCATTCAAGGTGCCAATACAAACGGAACTCCGGTTCCGTCCCCACAGCAGCGGCCATGGTCCCAGGACGGACGCGGCCACAGGAAGGCTCTCGTTCGCATCCCCACTCAAGGGACGCGAACCAGACATCAAAGCCAAAGAGCCGGGGGCCAGTCCGTCGGCGGCACCGACGGCCTTAACGGGGGGGAAGCTTCCTCCAGCTGCCACCACGTCTGCACGGACGGCGGCGTCCGCCTCTACACCAACGTCGACAGTCGGCAAGGCGCACCGGCAGGTCCTCACTCCCGTCCTCACCACGAAAGTGAGGAGAAGGACGGAATGTTGCATCCTAGCTGGACAGCAACAGTTCGCCTTCCCCGGCATGGCTGGAGGACGCCTCCTCCGCAGGGCCGGAGGATGGTTTCCACCACCAGAAGGTGGAAGAGGAGGTGGCCAGCCGGCCCGTGCGGGAGGTAGAGCTCCGGCTCAGCCCGGCTTCCGCCCCAGCACGGATGATGAACATCCTTGAAGCTGAGGGCGGAACCAAGATCGCAGCCCGTCTTGCTTCTCCCCATCCAAGGGCTGGTGGTCACCGTCTTGGGTGACCACCGGCGAGGGGGTGCAGCCGGGCCGCGTGATGAAAATCCTTGAAGCCGAACGATGGCTGAAAGGTACCAACTTCCTCGAAGTTGCGTCTCTCTGATGACAAGACGGAAGGATTGCGGGCGTCCCCCCATCCGGGGGCTCGGAAGGTGGAGAGACACGATGCATGAGGGGAGCGCGAAGACATGGTTGCCCTCCAATGGGGGTCGCCCTCCTTTTAAAGGCAACTCTCCCCACTTGCGTCCTCAGCCGTTGCGGGCTGAGTCTTCTCCAACATGCTCCAAGGTCCTCCCCATACGACGCGGGGGCTGGGTCCGACGCGTCATGCAAGCCGGTCCAGGGCAAAAGAAGCCAAACCGCCGCGCGTGGTGCATGCAACCGCCCGGCGGTTACAAGCATTCCTCCACTTTCGCCCAGACCAGCGGGTGAAAGGGCGGGTAGCCATGCAGTCGGCGTGCAACCACGCCAAGTGGGCCCGCCCCTTCGACTCCAACGCGCCCAGCATGGAGGCCCAGGCCCACACGTCATGCAACCGACGCGCCGGTTGCTAGGTGTGAGCAACTGCACCGCCACCTGCGCCACTACCGCGCCTCCTCGACTATGGAGCCAATACCGCGACTCGAGGCAACCCTGCGTGTGACCCAGCAGTGCCAACCAGGCGCGACGGTCAAATACGGTCAAAAATGGGCCGGCAGTAATGGCGGTGGCAGGCGGGCAGGAGCAGCGGTCATGTCGTCAGCCAAGCTTACGTCCCATCCAGAGGCAGCGAGAGAACCCTCTCTCACGGCGTGAAGACGGCGTGCCCGTGATCCGTTCCTCGAACGGCCCGCGCACGCGCAACAGTCGCCTCCTGAACCACTCGCCTCGTCGCGTTAACTTCGCGGCGGGACAGGCGGCGCCTCAGGCGGGAGAAGCAAGCGACGCTTCGCCTTTGCCATAATGACCGCGTCAAAAAAGGTACGCCACGTCATTCGATTTCGTATCCTTTTCCTTTTTCCTCTTTCTCTCTCTTACAACAGGGACCGGGAAAGGGGGATACCCCGAAAAGGATCCTTCTCCGTGAAGGAAACAGGCCCCGAGCCTCCCTACTGATCAGAGGTTCAAAGGCTGGCCCCTCGGAGGGGTTCAACGGCCGCCTCAGAGCGATTGGGTTCTACGCCCACTACTGGTCAGAGGTTCGATGGCCGGCCCCTCGGAAGGGTTCAACGGCCGCCTCAGGCCACTCGGGCTCCGCGCCCACTACTGATCAGGGGTTCGTAGGCTGGCCCTCGAAGGGTTCATAGTCGCCTCAGACACAGAGCGAGGGATGACCCTGGGTACGTTCGATACATAACCAAGGCTCGGGCTACGCTCCCGAGGTACCCTAGGACATTTCCGAGACCAGCGGGAGCGATCTTGTAACGGAATCCCATCAGAGGGAGGCATCGAGCCCTTGGACCCCGTCAAAAGGGGACCGGGTCCGGCAGATCACCCGTAGGTACTTTTGGAGCGCGCCTCCGGGCCTCTAGCCGACCCCTAGCAAATGGGGCACGAGCGTCCGCTCGGATTACCCGCCAGCAGCTCACCGGAAACACCATGTTCGGCGCCCTCCGAGGGCAACATGGCGCTTTCCCCCCTCCTCCTTGTGGAAAGGCGACGCAGGGGCGTATGTAAAAAAGTCGAGTCTGTCCTTGACTGTCCTCTCGCCCTGTGCAGAGGCTCGGGGGCTGCTCTCGCAAACCCGGCTCCGGCCAACCCGTTGACAGCGTCAACATACCAGCCCGAGAACTTGGGACCCGACCGTGCACCCGGGCTACGGCTAGCTCGCATGAGGGAACAACTAGACCAGCCGAAGTATTGCGAAACGCACTAAGACCTCGAAGGAGTAAAACTACTCCTCCGAGGCCTCGGGGGCTACACCTGGCGGGTGCGCTCGCGCGCACCCACCGGAACAGAATGCAACCAAGAAAAGGTTGGTCCCCTTGCAAAAAAGTGCGGCAAAAGCCTCCAAGCGAGTGTTAACACTACCTTCGAGGCTCGGGGGCTACTGTCGGGGACCATAATTAGGGGTACCCTCAAGGCTCCTAAATCTCAGCTGGTAACCCCCATCAGCACAAAGCTGCAAAGGCCTGATGGGTGCGATTAAGTCAAGGATCGGTCCATTCGAGGGACGCGATCACGCCTCGCCTGAGCCCAGCCTCGGCCAAGGGCAGCCGACCCCGGAGGACCTGCGTCTCGCCCGAGGCCCCCCTCCAGCAACGGACACACCTTCGGCTCGCCCGAGGCCCAGTCTTCACCAAGAAGCAACCTTGGCCAGATCGCCACACCGACCGACCAAATCGCAGGGGCATTTAATGCAAAGGTGGCCTGACACCTTTATCCTGATGCACGCCCTCCAGTCGACAGAACCGAAGTGACCGCCATCACTTTGCCGCTCCACTGACCAGTCTGACAGGAAGACAGCGCCGCCTGCGCCGCGCCGACTGCTGAGCCACACGACAGAGTGAGGCTGACAGCGGCCAAGTCCGGCCTCAGGAGTCATAGGAAACTCCGCCTCGCCCGACCCAGGGCTCGGACTTGGGCTCAGCCCCGGAAGACGGCGAACTCCGCTCCGCCCGACCCAGGGCTCGGACTCGGGCTCAGCCCCGGAAGACGGCGAACTCCGCTCCGCCCGACCCCAGGGCTCGGACTCGGGCTCAGCCCCGGAAGACGGCGAACTCCGCTCCGCCCGACCCTAGGGCTCGGACTCGGGCTTAGCCTCGGAAGATGACGAACTCCGCTCTGCCCGACCCCAGGGCTCGGACTTGGGCTCAGCCCCGAAAGACGGCGAACTCCGCCTCGCCCGACCCCAGGGCTCGGACTCGAGCTTGGCCCCGAAGGACGACGAACTCCGCTTCACCCGACCCTAGGGCTCGGACTCAACCATGGCCTAAGCCGACGGTCTCCGCCTCGTCCGACCCGGGGGCTCGGACTCGACCTCGACCTCGGAAGACAGACTCGACCTCGACCTCGGAGGAGCCTCCACCTCGCCCAACCTAGGGCATGGACCGACCACGTCAATAGGAAGCGCCATCATTACCCTACCCCGAGCTGACTCAGGCTACGGGGAACAAGACCGGCGTCCCATCTGGCTCGCTCCACCATACGAGTAATGATGGCGCCCCGCATGCCCTGTGACGACGGCGGCTCTCAGCCCCCTTACGGAAGCAAGAGGACGTCAGCAAGGACTCGACAGCCCCGACAGTTGTCCTTCCGCTAGGCTCCAGCGCTCCTCCGACGGCCACGACACCACGCGAACCGGGTGCCAAGACCTCTCCGGCTGCCATGATGGCATGTACTTAGGGCGCTAGCTCTCCACCGCTAGACACGTTAGCACATTGCTACACTCCCCATTGTACACCTGGATCCTCTCCCTACGCCTATAAAAGGGAGGACCAGGGCCCTCTTACAGAGGGTTGGCCGCGCGGGGAAGGACGGGACGGCGCTCGCGCAAGGCCGCTCGCTCCCTCCCGCGTGGACGCTTGTAACCCCCTACTGCAAGCGCACCCGACCTGGGCGCGGGGCTAACACGAAGGCCGCGGGTTCCACTCTCCCACGCCTGTCTCCCTCCGGCTGCTGTCTTCCCCCCTTCGCGTTCCGCCTCGCGTCGACCCATCTGGGCTGGGGCACGCGGCGACAATTCACTCGTCGGTTGTAAAGCCCTAAAATTTGTATAAGTTAAAAAAAATTAATAAAATAAATAAACACATGTATTTATATAAAACTGTTTTGGGAATTATTCGATTTCCTTTTCTTTGTGCACACTCAATTAAGGGAATTAAAGTAGACAAATAGTAAATAAATAAATATAGAAATATGAATCTCATGCTGAGGTTCTTGTATTTGTGCATTTGTGTTTAAATTCACGAGACAAGTTTAAGTTTGAAAATTTAGAATTTATAAATAAAAGAGAAAAGAGAAGAAAAAGAAAAGAATCCACATTATAAGATAACAATAATGAATAATATTATTTCAGACAATAGAAGTATAATTCATGTAGACTTTTGCCTGATATTTAAAATCTGAAGTTCAAAACAAGAATTTGAATTTAGCTTGAATGTATTGATGTGCATCTAAAATTAGTTGCATAAATAAATAGAATGATAACAAATTATAATATATACGCATATATATATATACATATATTGCATACTGGACCTTTATTTGTGGTGCATCCAAATTTTATTTTTGAACCCTGAATCAAATTTGAATTTGAAGCAAATTTGGAGAATAGAAATTATAAAAATAACAGAAAAGAAAGAATAACATGTATCTGTGCCGACTTCCCCAAACCAGCCCAATCGATCACACCCTCGCTAGCCCAAATACTCCATACCGGCCCATTCACTCCTGTATCTTTTCTTTTTCCCGGTGTGGCTGTCGTGCGGGCCAGTCTGGTCTGGGGCTTCTTCTAGCTTGTTCAGATGCCAAGTCGCAGACGCAAAGACGAACCGTGAAACAGAATTCCAAGAATTCTGGGTTTTCAGTTGAGATTCTAACCAAACTCGGGTATAAAATCCGGTGCCTGGGGGGTGTTTCCTGGACGTCATCATGTGCGAGCAGAGCGATCTCCGTGTGGTTCGTCGCGTAGAGAATCGACGGAGAGAGGGAAAAGAAAGGGAAGAGATCGCCACCGATGCTAGATGTCATCCTCGCCATCGGTCGGTACCGAAATAGGTGTTCAGGGTGACTCACCTCGTCACGCAGAACCTCGCCGCATGGAGTTAGAAGTCGGGGAGGGGGAAGATCACCGGTGATCGCGAAATCCCTTGCAGGTGTTGGTGAATCCACGGGTTCCCGTGGCCAGGGCTGTCCGCGCTACAAACCGTGGTGAGACCTCCTATACCAGTCTCGCAATCCTCAGCTCTTCATTTTTCGGTTGCTGGAATGAAGTTTTCAGGCGGGACTCGAGCTTTAGGTGCGGCCGACAATGGCTTGGCCGTGTCTAGTGAACGCCGCGGCTAGGTGTTCTGTCGGGTGATGAGCAATGTAGATGACGATCACTGGACCGTTAGATCTCTGTGAAGGGCTGAGATTAGATCCTTGGTGGGACGCGTTTTAGCCATTGGATAGAGTCTATGCGGTGGAGATTGGTTGGCCGTAACGTTTCGGCCGGGGCTGGGTTAGCCGTTGATCTTGGATCGATCGGTTGAGACTCGTATAGGCGCTGGATCCATTTGGACCGTTGGATCAGAATCTGACCGTACTGGTCTCGCATCAGTTATCCGCGAGATGGATCTAATCTGGGCCATCCTTTCTTCATCGGTCGGCTTTGATGGGCCGATACCCTTTCGGCTGTTGGTTTTGCGTATGAGTCCCTATAAATAGTTGAAACCAACCCGCAGTCCATCGGCAGGTAGTTTTGAGTCTTAGATACTTTTGCGCCGTTGCCCCTGATTTCTCTGGAATTTGTGGCGCAGTCCAGACATGGAATAAAATTATAAAATCATTTAGAAAATGGATTGTTAATTTTAAAATAAATGGTAGAACTTGTTAAATTCCTAGAAAATTCATATTAAGCCCAAATTAATCAATTTCAGTCTCTATAATTCTGTAATGTTATTGTTTATCACCTAATGCCATTGTTTTGGCATGGAAACTATATTAAAATCCATCTCTTAATTAATCTTGTATCAAATACGTAAAACCTTAGGAAATTCATAACTCCTCCATTTTAACTCCGATTTGATCCGTTCAAGTTGCGTTAGTCTCGTAGCTTCGCGTAGATTATTTTTGCGCAGTGTATTCTTATGTTTGGTGTGATGTTAATTTTATCTACACCATGTTTGTTTGTATTGCTACGACTAGCGCGAGGACACGTGTCATCTGAAAAGCAAGTTGGTACCTGGAATCTCAAGTCCCAGGCAAGTTGTGCCCTTGATCACTTCTTTTTACCCACTCATGTTCTAATTAATCATAATGATCTGCATAGGTTAATTTTGATGGGACCCAATAGGATACCCTAGTTTGTCTATCTTTATACCTTGTTTACCACTGAACTTTCTGGGTAGTACCTGCTAGTGCTATATGTGGTTTTGGGTATGGAGATACACATTACTCATGATTACACTTTTTATTATCTGTTTATTATTTATTGTTCATGATAAGATCATTATGTTAATTGGAACATGGAGAACCACCCGGGAAAACAGTGCTACCACAAGGGTTTAATGGGACGCCCTTGGCCGATTAATTAGGAAAGCTAGTGGAAGACTACCTTACCCGAAAGGGGCAAGGGCAGTAGGGGAGTGGTCAGTGTAGGGAGGCCCTCGGGAGGATTTTGCTGCGATGGCGGTCCTGCAAGGGATTCCTGCATTGGAGCTTCCTATAAACTGTAGCGGGTTTTCTGAAGCTAGTGGAACTTTGTAAAGGCCTCGTAGTGTTACCCTGTCTCGCCTCCTTGGTAGAGGTGTATGGGAAGTCGCGATCCCTTGGCAGATGGGTAACATGACTTGTGGGTAAAGATGCGCAACCTCTGTAGAGTGTAAAACTGGTATACTAGCCGTGCTCACGGTCATGAGCAGCTCGGACACTCACATGATTAATCTATGGAACTTAAATTCAATCTGTCATATGCATTGCATCGCAAGTGATGTTGTTACTTCTGTTCTACTATTTAATTGGGTTGGTATTTACTTATACTTAGTAATGGCTAATAAAATTTTGACAAACTTTAAAAGCAATGCTCAGCTTCAGCCATCCTCTTTGGTAAGCCTTACACTTCACATGAGCTCCCACCTTTGGCGAGTTCATACACATTATTCCCCACAACTTGTTGAGCGATGAACGTATGTGAGCTCACTCTTGCTGTCTCACACCCCCCCACAGGTCAAGAACAGGTACCGCAGGATGAGGCGCATGGAGGATGCTGTGACGAGTTCGTGAGAGGTCTAGGTCGTCGTCTCCCAGTCAACTTTGGGTTGCTGGACCATTGTCTCCATATAATGTAATTATTTATTTATTTTGTACAAAACTCTGATTATATAGTAAAGATGTGACATTCGATCCTGTGCCATGATTCATCATATGTGTGAGACTTGATCCCAGCACACCTGTTGATTATGTTCGCGCCCGGGTTTTGGACCCATAAAACCCGGGTGTGACATCGGTCCAGGGACCCCCCGGGTTTCGAAACACCGACAAGTTGACTTGAAAAACTCCGATTTATGTAATAACTCCAGTACTTTAAATTTGAGGTTTCCTGTTTTATTGTATTTCCTCTGTGACTCACCTTCGAGGGAGCTTGTGGTATTTGATCCTGGATAAGTGGCTTTATCAGACTAGATCTGAGTGACTGACGGGTTATTTCGATTTAAGTGTGTTGCGGCCCCTGAGGCGTGACTTGGGCACTTAAACTGGAATAATTCGGGTGGTTCCGCCACAGTTTCTCAGGGAACCTCTCCGCTATAATTCACCGGACTGTCCGGTGAGCCAACAGAGCAACGGTCAAATGAGCGCAACAGTCGAATGCAAAAGTGAACAGTGCGCAATCAGAAGTCAGAGCAACAAAGTCAGAATGCATCGAACATGTCCGGTGTGCCACCGGACTGTCCGGTGCAGCTAGAAGACAAAGGACTTTAATGGTCAACTGCTCCAAACTCCAATGGGCAGCTGAGGTGGCATGCACTGAACAGTGAACAGTACCCTATTGTAACACCACAAAAGCCATCAAATAAAAATAATGAATTTAGTTATTATATTAATTAGGGTCATAATTTTTTAAGTGTTTAATTATTTATTTGCATTTTGAATCAATTTTCGTGGTGTGCGCTTGATTGATTATCGGATGTTTATTATCAATTATTTTTAAAAAGAGATCCTAGTAGTTAATATAATAATTAAATAATATAATGATTATTAGTCTAAAAACAAGTATTTTATTTATAAATATTTTTGGTGAATTTTTATGATTTTTCGAGCTCTTTAAATAATCATTTCGGAAAAAAAACACACAAATCCTCACCAACCGGCCCACTTGGGGCCCAATCCCCAACCCTAACTCTACCGCGTGCGCGCGCTCCCTGGCAGAGGCCAGTAGCCGCCGCCGCCTCCCAACCCTATCTCTCTCTCTCTCTATTCTCTCTCCCTCCCTCTCTCTCTCTCTTCACTCCCTCGCTTTTCTCTCTCCCCGCAGCGCCCGAGCGCGAGCAGCCCCAGCTCCCAGCCGCCGCGCGCCCTGCATCCAGGCACCCAGCGCCGACCCGCACCTTGCCCTGCTCCGGCCGCTCGCGCGCGCATGCCGGCCGAGCCACCTCGCGGGCCGCGCCACCCAAGCCGCCCCAGCCACGCGCGTACAGCCTCACCGCGCGCCTGCCCCGTGCGCGCAAGCCACCCTTCCCTGCAGCAGAGCCGAAGTCCAGCGCGACGACCGCGCCGACCGAAGCCGAGCCGTTCCAGCACCTAACGCCCGTGTGCGAGCAGCGCATCGTCCACCCGCGAGCCTCATCGTCCGTTTGTTTCTCTGCGTTAATGGAAATCATTGCTACTGTTTCTTCCTCCCATTCCTCCTCCATTATGCTCCTTGTAACTGACGCTTGTGATGGCCATTGAAGACCACCAGTGACCTCTCCTCTCCCTCCTGCTCTCTATAAATGGCAGCAGAGCCCTCTCCCTTCTCCTGCCTACCCAAACTCGCCCCATCTCTCTCGCTAGTGCTGTTCGTCGCCGTGGAGTTCGCCGGAGCCCGCGGAGTTCACCGGAGCTGTAGTTCATCGCTGGAGCCTCGTACTCGCCGTCCGTAGTCGAGACCCTGCTTTTCTCCACCCGGTCGAAACCCGTCGATTCATCGCCGTCACACGCGCGAACCTAAGGTTGATGACGACCCGAATTATTTTGTATATTTTATAAAATAGTTTTGATTCGATTCATGAGTTGTATATTTTGTTTGTTGTAATATGGACACGTGTGATTCGCAATTTATGTGTATATGCGTTATGGAATTGTTTGGTAGATTCATGCGATTATTAGCACCGTGTTATGTCCTGTTAGTCGTGGCGTTGAATTTTGGATTAGAGAAATATGACAAAATTTAGTAGTCACACGTTGGTGATAAAAACAATAGATGGGAATTTTTGTAGTTAAATTTGGTTACCACGAATTTTGGAAACTACTTAGAGAATTATAGTTATAGGTGCATTTTAATGGTTTTTAGAAAAATGGTATAGAACGCATGTCATATGAATAATAAAGGATTTCTAGATGATTTAGCTAATTATTTTATTAACATTTTCTTGTTATAAAGAAAGGAGAAAATATCACCGGTAGTGTGGAAAATAGATTTTTGCTAGTTAAATAATCATGTTCGCAAATTGAGCACTTAGATTTTTAGATTAAGCAAAATACTGGTTTATGTCAAAATATCTTCACTTGTGTTATAAAAAGTCCAATTACCAATTTATGTAGATTTTTAGAATATTAATATTATTAAATTCATTTTTTCTATACTAACTAATTTGAGTTAGAAATAAAAAGGATAAAAACGTATTAATTTATTTATTAGTATTAAAGACGATAATTATCATTTAAATTCATTGATGATGTTAAAATTTATTATTATTAGTTAAAATTATATTTATTGCACCCACCCATAAATTCACTATTAGGACTCACATTAATAGCTATAATTGAATTAATAAGTATTTATGCGATTAGGACGAATTCAATATGTGATTAGTACGATGTGTTAATGTGTGTTTAATGATGTATTGGTGCATGTTTATGAAATGGTGCATGTTTATTTATTGTGTATTTTTTATTTTTGTATGTGCGCTATGCGACTCTATTAGAAGTCGATTGGGCGGTAGGCGATCCAAATTCATTCGAGGACGACCCGCAATACGCTTTTGAGCAAGGCAAGTGGATTCTCCCTCTACATATTCTGTTTGTACCTATTCATTGCATATAATAATGTTTACTTTTTGATATACCGCATAATTTGATGGGTTTTACCTAATTAAGGATTTCCTAGATTTACTACCTGTATTCCTTGTTTATCCTGGGAAAATTATTAAGCTGTGCAAAATTTGTGCCACCGCTCAACTTGATGATTTCTTAATGTCACTCATTAATTGGTTTTAATGTTCCAAAGATTTAATTGGCAATTATGACATTAACCCGATGGTTAAGATAACTTTATTACAAATTTAATTAGAACATGGAGTGACCACCCAGGATAACAGTGCAACCACGAGTGCTATCATGGCTCTGGCTTTGGTAATTAGCTTTATATGCTTAGTGCCTAGCAACCTTACCTAAAAGATGGGCAAGAGGGGGAGCGGTAGGTGCTGGCAGCCCACGTTAACATGGGGTCATATTGTTGGCTAAGGTACTTCACCCAGGGGGCCACCACCATCGTCTTTAGAAACCTTAGCGGGTTGCTTCGTATTAAGTGTATTTTGTGAAAGCCTCATAGTGGATCCCTAGCCATTCACCTCGGCAGTGTTTAAGGGTCCGATCAACCCGGGCTAGATGGGATACATGGCTTGTGGGTAAAGTTGTACCACCTCTGCAGAGTGTAAAACTGATATATCAGCCGTGCTCCCGGTTATGAGCGACCTGGACTCCTCACATGATAATTGAACTTGAAGATGGAATTAAATTGAGATCCGATGATCTGCCAATAATTTGCTTAAGTGGTTTCACTTAAGTGTTTTTGTTAAATTCATATTCCTTTGTTTAAATGGGATATTTGGGATTCACACTTATTAGTAAGACAGGTGTTGTTAATAAAATGTTGACCAACTAAAATGCTTACTGCTCAACCTTAGCCCTATCTTGTTATACCTGCATTAATTTTTCCCCCACTTGCTGAGCCCCGACCATAAGTGAGCTCACCCTTGCTTATTTTGATCAGAGGGTGATGCTGGAGACTTTGATGGAGTTTTTGACGACGAGGAATTCTAAGTCTAACGATACGACGGTCAACTTCCTGTGGAAGATTGCCCAATTGTTTAATTCCGCTTTACTTTGATGTGATACTTGTTAAAGATACATTGTTTCAGATGATGTAATAAAGTATTCTACTCTCTTTACGCCTTCATTGCATTGTCTTTTGATATATTACACTTGTGACGTCAACATATGTGTGGAAATGGATCCTGGCACACATATGCTATGCGCTCGGTTCTACCCCCTGGAACCGGGTGTGACAGAAGTGGTATCAGAACTATGCTGACCCTAGGTCGTTAGATTAGTTAGAAATGGAAAGCCTAGTTGTTCGAAACTTGCTAATTTCATTCCTATAAATTCCTTTATTAGTCTTACCTCTTTGAAATTCAACTGAGTTGACACTTCTCTTGTAGATGGTTCGCACTCTCCAAACTACCCGCGTCAACACCAGCTACGCCCCTCAGCCCCGGCAGATTCCGGTCTACCCAGTGGTAGTCGAGGAAGTTCCGGCGGATCTCCCTCCCATCCGAGTGGAGAATGTAATCAACCTGGAGGACAGCTCGGAGGAGTAGCTGCCGACCCCCACTCCGTTGGCAGAATCCCTGGCCTTCGCAGCTGGGTCATCGACGTCAGCATCGTCTGCACCAGCCTTCCAAGCACCTGCACCTGGAGGCGACGACCCCGACGACTCCGGAGACGGCGATGACGAGGATGACGACGACGAAGACGATGGAGAAGACGGACACGTCAACGAGGAAGCTGACTAAGCCCAGCAGGACAACTTCATGGGGTTTGGTCCTGTTGTCGAACATTACACATCAATGTTCAAGACGGGGCACTTCCCCAACCTGCTGCAAGAGGTGCTGCACGCGCTAGGCACCTACGTCCGGCCCCTATACGAAATAAGGCGAGTGAGCGAGCCTCCCCGGGCTTGCTATTACATCACTCGCATCCACGTCAGGGTGATGGATGCAGGTGACAGGGGATTCAGGACTCTGTCTGCTCACGAGTCCCTGACGCCACTGTCCACCTACGCTGCCTCGGTCAGCGGTGCTGCCCGTCGGACCCTGTGGTCGCTCAGCCACACCTACCGGCAGCAGTTGCAGAACACGAGGTTCAGGCATCTTCCTCAGCGTCTGCGTGGAGGAAGCCAGACCAACATCGTCCCAGGTGAACCTGGTGAGGATCGCCTTAATACCCTAGCTGGTGTAGTGGCCGGTCTCAACACCGACCTGGACAGTGCCACTCTGGACCTCTACAGGGTGCACTTGGAGCTGGAGAATGCCCACGCCAGGATTGCAGCCCTGGAAGCCCAACTGCAAGGACTGGATCCGCCCGAAGCTCAGGTCCCCGTCGTGGCGTTGTCTCCTCCCCGCAAGAGGCTGCGCTATGGAGAGTCCGGATCCGTCACTAGGCTGCTTTAAGTTTTTGAGCAATCATGTAATTAGTTAGTCTTCGTGTTAGACGATGAACATCTTTTTAAGTTATCATATTAATAAATACCAACCATGTGATGGTGATTGATTAAAATTTTTGATTTGGATCTTTGTTTGAGTGCAATGGTCTTATGGAATGATGGCCATAAGAACATATAAAATTTTTAAAACTTAAGCTATTTTTCCTCTAGAATCTTTTCTACTCCTCACTTTTCTAAGGATTTTACTTCCTAACCACTCAGATGGTGAACCCACGTCAAGGACCTAACAACCGGAACTAGCGTGGTCAACAAGTACCACCCCCACCACCATCGAATCCCAACATGGAGCAGTTCATCGCCGCCCAGATGCAGATTCTACAAGGACTCACTACGGCTGTTCAGCAATTACAACAGAACCAACAGAATCAGCAACCCAAGCAGCAGCAGTATGCACCCCCGGCCAGAGATAAGCACCGGGATTTCATGAGTCATCACCCGCCGACATTTTCTCATGCGGTTGATCCTCTAGATGCCGATGACTAGCTCAAAGTCATTGGAAAGAAGCTGGACATAACTCAGTGCAACGACCGGGAGAAGGTCTTGTACGCCTCGGGAAGACTCGAGGGAGCTGCGTCCGATTGGTGGGATGCCTTCACAGCGGCACATCCCATTGCTGATACAATAACCTGGCAGGAGTTTCAGGAGAACTTCCGCGCTCACCACATTCCTTCGGGAATTATGAAGTTGAAGAAAAAGGAATTCCTTTCCTTTACTCAAGGGAATATGTCTGTCAGCGAGTATCGTGATCGCTTCACTCAGCTTTCACGCTATGCCCCTGAAGAAGTGGACACGGATGAGAAGCGCCAAGAGTGTTTTCTAGAAGGACTAATTGGACCTCTGAACTATCAACTTCAGAGTCATACATTTCCCAACTTCCAGACACTGTTGAACAAGGCAATCGGCCTTGAGAGCAAGAGGAAGGAATTATCTGACCATAAAAGGAAGTTCCAAGGTCAGTCCAGCAGGAACACCCGGCCAAACAATGCTCAAGGTTCGCAGTTCCGCTCTGGAAATCCAGGCGGAAGCAATTATCAAGCGCAACGCTCTGGACAGCAAAGCCAGAGAAATAATCAAAACCAGAACCAGCAAAGGAGCAACTCCCAGACCAACCAGAGGTATGGTGGAAATTCACAAAACCGTCAAGGTGGCGCCAGTAACACGCAGGCCAGAAACAACGCACCTGTCCAACCCAATGGCTGCTTCAAGTGCGGTGAGCTAGGCCACTATGCCAACAACTGCCCAAGGCGCAACCAGCAGACACCCCAGAAAGGCAATAATCAGAGGAATGACCAAAACACCCCCGCTCGTGGATCTGCTCAGAACAAGACTCCTCAGAACCAGAGCAGAGGAAGGGTCAATCACGTCACTGCGGAATCAGTGCCTGAGGATGCCGACATAGTGTATGGTATGTTCCTTGTTAACTCCATACCTGCATCAGTTTTATTTGACTCTGGAGCGTCGCATTCGTTTATAACTGAGTCGTTTGTGGAAAAACATAATATACCTAAGTATCCTCTTAAGAAGATATTACACATTAGTTCACCGGGAGGTGACATGAAGGCCACACACTCATGCCCTCATGTTAATATCAAGATTCAAGGAATAGATTTTACAGTCAACCCAGTGGTCCTAGGATCCAACGTGATTGATGTGATTCTTGGATGCAACTGGTTGAAAAGTTGTGATGGAGTGATACGGTGTGCCAATGGAACAATTATGTTGACAAGTCCTCAAGGTGAAAGAATTCAAGTTAACATAGACAAGTCAATAGATGAAAAAGGGAAGACAGTGATCAATCACTTGGAAGAAAAGCCCTTGGAAAATATCAAAGTAGTGTGCGAATACCCAGACGTATTTCCGGAGGAATTACCAGGTATGCCACCTGACCGTGATATAGAGTTTTCTATTGAATTAGTACCCGGAACCGCACCTATATCGAAAAGACCATATAGAATGGATGTCAAAGATTTAGTAGAACTGAAGAAACAAATAGAAGAATTACTAGAAAAAGGTTTCATTCGCCCAAGTTCATCCCCTTGGGGAGCCCCAGTGCTATTTTTTTGAACAAGAAGGATGGTTCGAGGAGAATGTGCGTTGATTATAGAAGTTTGAATGAAGTAACCATCAAGAATAAATACCCACTACCTCGGATTGAAGATTTATTTGATCAGATGAAAGGAGCTAAGATATTCTCGAAGATAGATCTGAGATCGGGATATCATCAGTTGAAGATTCGAGCAGAAGATGTACCAAAGACAGCCTTCACGACAAGATATGGATTATATGAGTTTTTGGTCATGTCGTTTGGACTGACTAATGCACCAACATACTTTATGAACTTGATGAATAAAGTATTCATGGAATATCTGGATCAGTTTGTGGTCGTATTCATTGACGACATACTGATATATTCTCCGAATGAAGAAACACACGAAGATCATCTAAGGCTAGTCCTACAAAAGCTTCGTGACAACCAACTATATGCAAAATTCTCAAAGTGTGATTTTTGGCTTAAGGAAGTTGCTTTCTTAGGACATATCGTTACCGATGGTGGAATTAAAGTGGATCCAGGAAAGATAAGTGAGATACTGGATTGGAAGCCACCTAAGGATGCGTCCAAGATCAGAAGTTTTCTTGGATTGGCAGGATACTACAGAAAATTTATTGAAGGTTTTTCCAAGTTAGTGAAACCACTTACCTCTCTACTAGAGAAAGGTAAAGAGTTCAAGTGGGATGAAGCTTGCCAGAATTGTTTTGAAGAACTCAAGAAAAGGTTAACCACTGCACCAATACTGGTAATGCCAGACATCCACAAGGGATTTGATGTGTATTGCGACGCATCACACCTTGGACTTGGATGTGTGCTAATGCAAGAAGGAAAAGTGATAGCTTATGCCTCAAGGCAGCTGAGAAAGCATGAGAAGAATTATCCTATGCATGATTTGGAACTAGCTGCCGTAGTGCATGGTTTGAAGATTTGGAGGCACTATATATATGATTGGAAACAAGTGCAAAATCTTCACAGATCACAAAAGCTTGAAATATATATTCACTCAGAAAGAACTCAACCTCAGACAGAGAAGATGGCTTGAGTTGATTAAGGACTATGATTTGGAGATACAATATCACCCCGAAAAAGCAAATGTAGTAGCTGATGCTTTGAGCCGTAAGGGTCAAGTGAACAACATCACTACTCATTTGATGTCACAGGAATTGTGCTGGGAAATGGAACAACTCAACCTTGGATTGCTCAATAATGTAGAAGCAACGGTGATGGAAGTCGAATCTACTTTGGAAGAAGAGATTCGTAAAGGACAAGAGTCCGATGAGAAAATCAAGGAAATTAAAGCTTTGATTAGTTTGGGTAAAGCCCCAGATTTCACGGAAGATGAGCAAGGCACAGTATGGTTTAAGAAGAGAATCTACGTACCGGAAATTGAACACTTACGCCAACTTATTTTGAGAGAAGCTCATGATTCAGCTTACTCTATTCACCCTGGAAGTACCAAGATGTACCAGGACCTTAAGGAAAAGTATTGGTGGTACGGATTGAAAAGAGATGTTGCTACTCATGTTGCATTATGTGACGTGTGTCAGCGAGTTAAAGCTGAACACCAAAGACCAGCAGGATTGCTACAACCTCTCAAGGTACCGGAATCGAAATGGGAAGAAATCAGTATGGATTTCATAGTTGGACTACCCCGTACTCGAGATGGCTATGATTCAATATGGGTCATAGTAGACAGGTTAACTAAAGTAGCACACTTTATACCTGTGAAGACAACTTACTCGGGAGCCCAGTTAGCAGAGTTATACATGTCGAGGATTGTTTGTCTGCATGGAGTACCGAAGAAGATTGTATCAGATCGAGGAACCCAGTTTACCTCGCGCTTTTGGAAAAGACTACATGAGCCCATGGATACCAAGCTAAACTTTAGTTCAGCTTATCATCCGCAAACGGATGGGCAAATAGAAATGACAAACCAAGTGTTGGAGGATATGCTAAGAGCTTGCGCTCTAAAGCATGGTAGAAGCTGGGATAAAAGTTTGCCTTATGTAGAATTTTCGTATAACAACAGTTATCAAGCAAGTCTCAAAATGGCACCGTTTGAAGCACTCTACGGACGAAAGTGTAGAACACTGCTTTATTGGAATCAGACTGGAGAAAGTCAAGTATTTGGTCCAGAAATTCTCCAAGAGGCGGAAAAGCAAGTGCAAATTATCAGAGAAAATTTGAAGATAGCACAGTCAAGGCAGAAAAGCTATGCTAATAATAGAAGAAGAGAATTGATGTTTGAAGTAGGAGACTTTGTCTACCTTAAAGTTTCACCGATGAGAGGAATGAAAAGGTTTAAAGTTAAGGGAAAATTATCACCTCGTTATATTGGCCCATTCAAGATTTTGGAAAGAAAAGGTGAAGTAGCCTACCAGTTAGAGCTACCCGATAGTTTATCGGATGTACACGACGTATTTCACGTATCACAACTCAAGAAATGCTTAAGAGTACCGGAAGAACAATTACCCCTAGAAGAACTGAATGTCAATGAAGATTTGACCTATTCGGAGTACCCGGTCAGAATTCTAGAAACATCTCGCAGAATTACACGGAGTAAAGTCATTAACATGTGCAAAGTTCAGTGGAGTCATCATTCTGAAGATGAGGCCACTTGGGAAAGAGAAGATGAACTCAGAGCAGAATTCCCCCAGTTATTCTCGGAAGTTTCTTAATCTCGAGGACGAGATTCTTTTTAAGAGGGGTAGGTTTGTAACACCACAAAAGCCATCAAATAAAAATAATGAATTTAGTTATTATATTAATTAGGGTCATAATTTTTTAAGTGTTTAATTATTTATTCGCATTTTGAATCAATTTTCATGGTGTGCGCTTGATTGATTATCGGATGTTTATTATCAATTATTTTTAAAAAGAGATCCTAGTAGTTAATATAATAATTAAATAATATAATGATTATTAGTCTAAAAATAAGTATTTTATTTATTAATATTTTTGGTGAATTTTTATGATTTTTCGAGCTCTTTAAATAATCATTTCGAAAAAAACACACAAATCCTCGGCAACCGGCCCACTTGGGGCCCAATCCCCAACCCTAACTCTACCGCGCGCGCGCGCTCCCTGGAAGAGGCCAGTAGCCACCGCCGCCTCCCAACCCTCTCTCTCTCTCTATTCTCTCTCCCTCCCTCTCTCTCTCTTCACTCCCTCGCTTTTCTCTCTCCCCGCAGCACCCGAGCGCGAGCAGCCCCAGCTCCTAGCCGCCGCGCGCCCTGCACCCAGGCGCCCAGCGCCGACCCGCGCCTTGCCCTGCTCCGGCCGCTCGCGCGCGCATGCCGGCCGAGCCACCTCGCGGGCCGCGCCGCCCAAGCCGCCCCAGCCGCGCGCGCATAGCCTCGCCGCGCGCCTGCCCCACGCGCGCAAGCCGCCCTTCCTTGCAGCAGAGCCGAAGTCCAGCGCGACGACCGCGCCGACCGAAGCCGAGCCGTTCCAGCGCCCAACGCTCGTGCGCAAGCAGCGCGCCGTCCACCCGCGAGCCCCATCGTCCGTTTGTTTCTCTGCGTTAATGGAAATCACTGCTACCGTTTCTTCCTCCCATTCCTCCTCTATTATGCTCCTTGTAACTGACGCTTGTGATGGCCATTGAAGACCACCAGTGACCTCTCCTCTCCCTCCTGCTCTCTATAAAAGGCAGCAGAGCCCTCTCCCTTCTCCTGCCTACCCAAACTCGCCCCATCTCTCTCGCTAGTGCTGTTCGTCGCCGTGGAGTTCGCCGGAGCCCGCGGAGTTCACCGGAGCTGCAGTTCGTCGCCGGAGCCTCGTACTCGCCGTCCGTAGTCGAGACCCTGCTTTTCTCCACCCGGTCGAAACCCGTCGATTCATCGCCGTCACACGCGCGAACCTAAGGTTGATGACGACCCGAATTATTTTGTATATTTTATAAAATAGTTTTGATTCGATTCATGAGTTGTATATTTTGGTTGTTGTAATATGAACATGTGTGATTCGCAATTTATGTGTATATGCATTATGGAATTGTTTGGTAGATTCATGCGATTATTAGCACCATGTTATGTCATGTTAGTCGTGGAGTTGAATTTTGGATTAGAGAAATATGACAACATTTAGTAGTCACACGTTGGTGATAAAAACAATAGATGGGAATTTTTGTAGTTAAATTTGGTTACCACGAATTTTGGAAACTACTTAGAGAATTATAGTTATAGGTGCATTTTAATGGTTTTTAGAAAAATGGTATAGAACGCATGTCATATGAATAATATAGGATTTCTAGATGATTTAGCTAATTATTTTGTTAACATTTTCTTGTTATAAAGAAAGGAGAAAATATCACCGGTAGTGTGGAAAATAGATTTTTGCTAGTTAAATAATCATGTTCGCAAATTGAGCACTTAGATTTTTAGATTAAGCAAAATACTGGTTTATGTCAAAATATCTTCACTTGTGTTATAAAAGTCCAATTACCAATTTATGTAGATTTTTAGAATATTAATATTATTAAATTCATTTTTGCTATACTAACTAATTTGAGTTAGAAATAAAAAGGATAAAAACGTATTAATTTATTTATTAGTATTAAAGACGGTAATTATCATTTAAATTCATTGATGATGTTAAAATTTATTATTATTAGTTAAAATTATATTTATTGCACCCACCCATAAATTCACCATTAGGACTCACATTAATAGCTATAATTGAATTAATAAGTATTTATGCGATTAGGACGAATTCAATATGTGATTAGTATGATGTGTTAATGTGTGTTTAATGATGTATTGGTGCATGTTTATGAAATAGTGTATGTTTATTTATTGTGTATGTTTTATTTTTGTATGTGCGCTATGCGACTCTATTAGAAGCCGATTGTGCGGTAGGCGATCTGAATTCATTCGAGGACGACCTGCAAGACGCTTTTGAGCAAGGCAAGTGGATTCTCCCTCTGCATATTCTGTTTGTACCTATTCATTGCATATAATATTGTTTACTTTTTGATATACCGCATAATTTGATGGGTTTTACCTAATTAAGGATTTCCTAGATTTACTACCTGTATTCCTTGTTTAACCTGGGAAAATTATTAAGCTGTGCAAAATTTGTGCCACCGCTCAACTTGATGATTTCTTAATGTCACTCATTAATTGGTTTTAATGTTCCAAAGATTTAATTGACAATTATGACATTAACCCGATGGTTAAGATAACTTTATTACAAATTTAATTGGAACATGGAGTGACCACCCAGGATAACAGTGCAACCACGAGTGCTATCATGGCTCTGGCTTTGGTAATTAGCTTTATATGCTTAGTGCCTAGCAACCTTACCTGAAAGATGGGCAAGAGGGGGAGCGGTAGGTGCTGGCAGCCCACGTTAACATGGGGTCGTATTCTTGGCTAAGGTACTTCACCCAGGGGGCCACCACCATCGTCTTTAGAAACCTTAGCGGGTTGCTTCGTATTAAGTGTATTTTCTGAAAGCCTCATAGTGGATCCCTAGCCATTCACCTCGGCAGTGTTTAAGGGTCCGATCAACCCGGGCTAGATGGGATACATGGCTTGTGGGTAAAGTTGTACCACCTCTGCAGAGTGTAAAACTGATATATCAGCCGTGCTCCCGGTTATGAGCGACATGGACTCCTCACATGATAATTGAACTTGAAGATGGAATTAAATTAAGATCCGATGATCTACCAATAATTTGCTTAAGTGGTTTCACTTAAGTGTTTTTGTTATATTCATATTCCTTTCTTTAAAAGGGATATTTGGGATTCACACTTATTAGTAAGACAGGTGTTGTTAATAAAATATTGACCAACTAAAATGCTTACTGCTCAACCTTAGCCCTACCTTGTTATACCTGCATTAATTTTTCCCCCACTTGCTGAGCCCCGACCATAAATGAGCTCACCCTTGCTTATTTTGATTAGAGGGTGATGCTGGAGACTTTGATGGAGTTTTTGACGACGAGGAATTCTAAGTCTAACGATACGCCGGTCAACTTCCTGTGGAAGATTGCCCAATTGTTTAATTCTGCTTTACTTTGATGTGATACTTGTTAAAGATACATTGTTTCAGATGATGTAATAAAGTATTATACTCTCTTTACACCTTTATTGCATTGTCTTTTGATATATTACACTTGTGACGTCAACATATGTGTGGAAATGGATCTTGGCACACATATGCTATGCGCTCGGTTCTACCCCCTGGAACCGGGTGTGACACCTATCCTGTGCACCACCGGACTGTCCGGTGTGCCATCAACAGCAACGGCTAGAATAGTTGTTGGGGCTATAAATACCCCCCAACCACCTCCATTCAAGTCATCCAAGTTTTCTGAACTTCACATTCAATACAAGAGAAAAAGACTACACTCCAAGACACAATCAATAGATCAAATCCTCTCCAAGCCTCCAAATCAACTCAATTGCTTAGTGACTTGAGAGAGGGTGTTTTGTGTTCTTTTGTTGCTCTTGTTACTTGGATTGCTTTCTCCTTCTCATTCTTATTCTCTAAGTGTTTTGTAAAGCTAGCAAGAGACACCTAAGTGTGTGGTGATCCTTGCGGGGTCTTAGTGACCCAAGTGATTAAGGAGAAGCCTCGATCGGTTTGTGTGACCGATTGAGAGAAGGAAAGGGTTGAAATAGACCCCGCCTTTGTGGCCTCCTCATCGAGGATTAGGTTCTTTGGAACTGAACCTGAATAAACAAATCACCGTGTTCATTTATGTTGATCTCCACTCGATTTGTTTCCCCTCCCTCTCTCTAAAAGTTCCCTTGCTCATATTGATTTGATTTGCTCGCAAAGGTTATCCACATTGATTGAGCAACTCATGGCAAGGAGAATAATCTTCCGCACTCCGATTTAATTCTAACGCTAACCTCGAGCATAGTGCGTGTTTAAAGTTTGTAAATTTCAGGTTTCGCCTATCCATCCCCCGTCTAGGCAACTTTCAATTAGCAATAGTTCCACCATCGGCCAGCCATCTCCACCACCCCTCCATCGAACTTCCTTACTCCGTGCTGGTGCCCTTCGTCGTCATCGGACCGGGAGGGGAGTAGAACTACCCCGAAACACCGCAGCCCAACCCAATCCGCCCTCGCAGTTACTCACCGGGATAGCGATCTGCAGGGGACTTGACTACACGCGTGGGCAGACCTTACATCGAGTTAACCACCGGTAAGACCCTCCATCACATTCGACATGATCCCCTCCTTGCGTAGAGTGATTTAGGTCAGTGATGGCATGGGAGAATTCTCGGGGGAGATTACTCCGGTGAGGGGCCACCGCGGTTGGTGGGTGGCTTGGTCGGGTACTGTTGCTGGGGGGAAGATGGTCTCCTGGATGTCGGAACCTTAACAAACGGCTAGGATTGGATGCGCGAGTCGTTTTGGCAAGGGTCAAATCCAAGCCGTAAATCAAGGATCGAAAGGTTAGCACTGTGTACCGCTTCGTCGCGTGGGCGGTCTAATCTGGCGCGTCCGGAGTAAATCGGACGGCCAGGGTTACTCGCAGGTTTGATGTGCGTCGTATCTAATCCGTGCCATTAGATTTAGATCGAACATCCCATGGGGACCGATACCCCTTCGGCCTACTCATTTCACAAAAGGGTCTCTGGATTTATTGATAAACAACCCGCCGTCCTCCGCGGGATTAACCCTGTGCCTTAAGAGTTTTACAAACTAGACCCAGAACTCTTTAACTATTATGCCCACAGTCTAGAGCGAAGAGAAAATAGTAAAATAAATATAGAAAGTGGGTTTTTAGTGTACAAACAATTCCAGAACTTATTTAATTCCTAGGAAATTCATTTTAGCTCCTTTTTACTCCATTCTAGTTGCAATAATTTTGTATTAATGCTATTCATCACTTAGTATCTCTGTTTAGCCATGAAACTTAAATTAAAAATTGTCCCTTGAGTTATTCACACCAAGCACTAAATAACTTTAGAAATTCATAACTAAATAACTGTAACTCCGAATTTAGTGATTCTTATTCCTACGATCTCGTTGCGACGCGTAGAATATTATCATGCATTCTGTTCTGTTGTTTGGTGTGATGTTAATTTCTGCCATACCATGTTTGTCTGTATTGATGCGAGTAGACGAGCAAGCCATAGAGGATCCAGGGGTTCAGTAGGTAGACACTGCTGAGTAGGAGCTCGTTGAAGGCAAGTTGTGCCCTTGATCGCTTCTTTTTACCCAGTAATGTTCTTATTAATCATAATGATCTGCACAGGTTAATTTTGATGGGACCCAATAGGTTACCCTAGTTTGACTATCTTTATACCTTGTGCACCACTGAACTTTTGGGTAGTACTTGCTATTGTTTTATGTGGTTTTAGGTATGGAGATACACATTATTCATGATCATACTTTTATTATCAGTTTGTTATTTACTATTCATGATAAGATCATTATGTTAATTGGAACATGGAGAACCACCCGGGAAAATAGTGCTACCACAAGGGTGGTATGGGACGCCCTTGGCTGACTAATTAGGAAAGCTAGTGGATGACTACCTTAACCAAAAGGGGCAAGGGCAGTAGGGGAGTGGTCAGTGTAGGGAGGCCCTTGGGTTGATTTTGCTACGATGGCGGTCAGGAGAGGGATCCCTGCATTGGAGCTTCCTAGAAACTGTAGCGGGTTTTCTGAATCTAGTGGAACTTTGTAAAGGCCTCATAGTGTCACCCTGTCTCGCTTTCTTGGTAGAGGTGTATGGGAAGTTGTGATCCCTTGGCAGATGGGTAACATACTTGTGGGTAAAGATGTGCAACCTCTGCAGAGTGTAAAACTGGTATATCAGCCGTGCTCACGATCATGAGCGGCTCGGACACTCACATGATTAATTTATGGAATTAAATTCAATTTGTCATTTGCATCGCATTGGGATTTGTTATTACTTTGATCTATTATTACTCTAGTTTGGTATTTACTTACATTTAGTAACTGCTAATAAAATTTGACCAACTTATAAAAGCAATGCTCAACTTTAACCCTTATTTGTTGATCAGCCTTACACTTCACATGAACTCCCACCTTTGGTGAGTTCATGCACATTATTCCCCACAACTTGTTGAGCTATGATCTTTTGTGAGCTCACTATTGCGATATATAAACCCCCCACAGGTGAAGAGCAGGTGGTCCAAGAGGAGCCGCCTTACAATGAAGAATTCGAGTTGATCTAGGTGGCGTCTCCCAGTTAGCTTTGTAGCGCCAGGGAATAATATTTAGTTCGCTTTATTATTATTATTATTATTATTATTTATTTTTGTAAGACTTTTGCTATGTAATAATGACATTTATGTTATATGTGACATTTATCTCTATACACTTTGTCATTATATGTGATGTTCTTCCTTGGCGCACATATGAGACGCATCCGGCTTTATTTTTAAATCCGGGTGTGACAATCATGTCAATATCACTCATATTCACTTAGAACTCCTTTCATTTCAGTAGCTTATGAACACTTGACCAATTGCAAACTAGTTACAATTTCATACTTCATTTTTGCTTTGGTTTGTGTTGGCATCAATCACCAAAAAGGGGGAGATTGAAAGGGAAATGGCCTTAAAACTATTTTCTTATATTTTGGTGCTTGATGACCTTCACAACAATTCAGACTAACTAGTTTGCCTAGTCTCTGATTCACAGGTTTATAAGATCAACATTTTAGTTTCTAAGTCAGAATCAGCTCAGATCCAACCAAATAGGGGTAAAACATGGAATAGATGAACTACCAACAGTTCTACTCTTTGGATAAGTTTTAAATACCCCGAGGAACCTATTCCACTTCTAGAAAGGTTGGAAAGCTCGAAATCAACATATCACTATTTCGGAGCTAGTATTGGGCAAAAGAAGATATATGAGTGAAAGAATCAAAACGCAAAGAGGATTGGACTAAGGCAATGAGGATACAACACCTCAAAAGAAGACATAAGAAGAAGCAGAAAAGTCCAAGACTCAAGAAAAGGGTAGTCAGCCAGCGCACTGGTGGTGCACCGGACAGTGAACAGTCACATGTCCGGTGGGACACCGGGCAGTCTGTTCAGAGAGGCCCACAACGGGCGCTCTCAGGCTGTGGCACCAGACTGTCCGGTGTGCATCAGACAATATGGCAGCGGCCGGATCCAATGGTCGACTGCCGCAGGCCTCAACGGTCGGCTGACGTGGCCAGGGCACCGGACTGTCTAGTGTGCACTGGACAGTCTAGGTAGCGGTCGGACCCAACGGTCGACTGCTATATACCCCAACGGTCGGTTTACGTGGCAGGCACCAGACAGTGTTCGGTGTGCACCAGACTGTCTAGTGTGTCCATCGATAGAAAGCTGCTACTTTCTGTCCAACGGCTATATGGGGGGTTGGGGCCTATAAATACCACCCCAACCGGGCATTTCAAGGTGTGGAAGCCCAAGCAACATATCAAGGCATATAGTAGACATATCCAAGCCCTCCCAACCACCTTCATTCATTGATCTATCTCATACACAAGATCTAGGACACATCAAAGCCTCACAAGTGCCATAAAAGAGAGATCAAGCAAGAAAGAGCTACTCGTGTGTGTTTAGCAATAGTGCCTTGTGAGAATCATTGAGAGGAAGTTTGTGCTACATCTTGTGATCATTTGAGCGTGGAGTTTTGACTCCCATTCATCTTCCTCCAAACTTACGGGAGACTTGTAAAGCTAGCAAGAGACACCTAAGTGTGTGGTGGTCCTTGCAGAACCTTTGTGATCCTTGAGATTAAGAAGCACTCGCCAGTCTTGGAGATCGGTGGAGAGAGAGAAAGTGTGACGGAACCTCCCAAGTCATTAGGCCCACCTACAATTGTCCTTGTCCAATGGACCTTAGACAACCCTGTAGATGCACATAATCACTCGACAAGTTCGGTATCTGTATTCTTTTTCTCGCCCAAGAGCGTTTCACCCGTCACGCAGATATTACAACACATCGGAGGAACGAATAAGCGGAAGCGAATTACAATAACTTAGTTTACATTCATCCAAAATATAGAGAGAGTATTATAGTTATTACAAACCAGGGGTATGAGTGCATAAGTATTATTATTACAAACTTGGGAGGCAAAAACCCCCTCTCGCATAAAAGTATGTTGTTTTTCAAAAGGGACGCCAACACCCTCCCGCAACCATTTCACTGTTGAGCTTCATCCTTGGGCACCACCTTAGTGCAAAAACTACAAAAGTCTATTGTTTCCTCACCTACAACAACATGGGTTCAAAAACCCTGAATACGGAGTGTACTTTCGCAAGTCTTACCCGTCAAAATAAAAGACTCTCAAGGATATGCTGACTTTAAGGGAGTCAAGATAGGGCTTAATCAAGAATCAAGACTCTGTTTGCAAAAATGCTTACTAATAGTGGATCCTTAAAAATCCAGTTTTATTAGCAAGTTAAGTCATTACCTGTCACTAGAGTTCTTTCTATCCTAGTTCAAGCACTTGGCCTATACTAGCCATTCATTTATCACCCCTTTTGTTCACTAGAATGCTACGTGTAAGTCAGTGACCAAGTCTTCATGTTCGAGAAGTAACGGCGATCCGAATCGATTAATACTCAGCTAGGATCTCCAATCACATGACATATGTTGCACTTAACCCTTGCATATGTCAACTCACCACCGGGGTTCTTAAGACCAGACCGGGTTCACGCCAACCGAGAGCACAGATACACCACCGTCCAGCCTCTTGCCATAGAGGGTACACGCTACTCTCGCCATCTCTCCACTCCCACTGCATGTTATCTTATTCTGGTATTAGTCTGCCCGAGGCAAAGCTTACCCATGATGAGGAATGTGACCAGTTAAAGGGTCCTCGGTCATCAGGCCTACATCGACAAGGTCCTTAATTGACTCAGATGGAGACACTACACCAAGACTCTCTTCTCGTGCAAGTCACCTGCCCGGTCTCGGCTTTATCATTTAAAACCCAAAGTCTGGTACCTGTCAGAGGTACATCTTTTCCGATGTTGAACCCATCATGGCCATGATGGATCCACCATCAAGTTTTACTTTTGAAAATATCCCATCCTCTGTGAAGCATCACTTTTTTGTTTTAAAGCAAAACATTTGTTTTTCTAAAGCAGGACTAAGCATCAGAAAAACTTTTTGAATAAAATAGGTAATCAAGGAATGGTAAATAGTCCCAAAGGAGGAAATGCAGCAATTTGTTTAACATCCAACTCCTATCACCTAATGCATCAGTCAAGTGATAAAGAGTTTTAAAACAGCAAGGAAGTGGCAAATGCACCAGGGCTTGCCTTGTGTTGTAGGAGAGTCAGGCTCTGTTCTGCAAATATCAAAATAGAAACAGTTCTCGGCAGGTGGATTTTCTGTCTATGGAGTAGTCTCTTCCTCTTCAACATTTATCTCTTCTTCGTTCTCTATACATAATCATATAACCATGAATGCTCATGTAATGCTTATGAAAATGCAATAATAGAGAAACTACACTAAGTTGTATCTTGAATACAACTTTCCTTCACGGTGCTCCAGGGAAACTAGGGTTTTTCTGAGTCAACACCCTGGTAGGGTTAGACAATTTTATCCTAAGGGGCTAGGGTTTTGGGTTTGAGACTCAAACAATGTCCAAAGCATATCAAACTTTAGCAATGGGTTCTAAGTAAAAAAACAGGTTCACCCAAAAAGTTTTATGATTTTTGGGAGCCATCTAGTAATTTATAAAATTCAAAAAGACTAAGTTTAAGCCTTCTTAAATACTACATAATTCCTACTTTGGGCTAAAAATCTTGGAATCATTTTTATTAAATACTAGAGAAATTTTGGAGTCCAACAAAATTAGTCTCATATTTTTATCATTTTTCTATAATTTTCTATGGATTTCCTAAGTTCGGTAGAAAAAGAAAAGGAAAAAGGTGAATAGTAACGGGCTGAAACCAGCCCGATATGGCCCATACCCAGGCGAAACGCGCCCGCGCGTGCCCGCGCTGGCGTCTTTGCACAGAGAACCCTGGCTATTCGAATAACCCGTAAAGAGTCTTGTGTACTGTTCCTATGTGTCACTGACACTTTGCACAGAGGCCCTTCACTTTATAATTCTTTGCGAATTGAAGTCCCCGACCGAGGACGGCGGAGTAGCGGCTCCAGTGAGCCAAGACCGGTCGAAAAACACAATGATCGGTGCTCTAGAGCGGTTGACACCTAATTCGACCCCTAATAACCATTATCCCTCAACCAATTTCAAGGTTCTAGCCCCTAATCTCTCTGCCCACGGTGACAGCGCGATCAATGGACAACCCAAAGCGTTCCCGGTGATCCTACATGTTCTAGCTCAATTGGCCGGGTCGAGAAGCATCACAAGCACACATGGTTGCTAAAACAAGAGCAAGGAGGGCATGATCGGACCTGCGGAGAGCTGGCCACGGCGAGCTCTCACACTGCGGTGTTCTTGACCGATTTGGGGGAAATCTGAAATTAGAGCTCTCTGGTGGACAATCCGAGGCACGAGTGGGTGCGCTGGATGCTTGACTACCTAGTGGAGCTGATGGCACGCTCAATTTATAGGATCCGAGGGTGTTGGCTCTTGAATTTGGCATGGCGTGCTGGCGGTCGGAGAGAGGGGAGAGCACTGGCGCAAGAGGTGTGTGGCTTTCACTGCGGCAAGGTTACCGGCGATGAACGGACACACCAAGGCACGTTACTGCGACGTGGTAGAGTACATAAGCACGTGGCAACCGATCAATAGGCGGCCAACTCCAGCGAGCTTATATGAACCGGCCGTGAGTCAGGCGGACACGGCGGCCGAGGTAGAACAGTGGCCTAAGTTCATCTTTAATGCGATATTTCTTACCCCGAGCAGTTATTTGTACTCCGTTGAGCACGAATCGCGGCGCCTGGCGCGAATCCGAGCACGGGTCACCGGCGGCGAGGTTCACTGAACCAGAAGATCTTTTCGTTACTGTACCATCAGGGGCTGCTTCAGTTGTCCTGATAGAGCGGTTTGTAGCGCCCAAATCTCAAATTTTTACATGATAACTTGTTAATCTAACTATAACAAAGTTGTTGCCCTATGATTTGGCTACAATCTTGCTATAGCAACCATAGTCAAACAATGACTAGATCATGGTCGAATCCAATCTCAAAGTTTGCCCAACTTCACTGTTAACCATTATTCAGTTCATTGACTAACTGTCAGCCTGTCTTTAGATCTAATTATCTACAAATTTTGTATGACACTAAGGTTTAGTCACTTAAGCAAAGTTATGCTCCTACAGTAGCTCTATAATTTTGATGTGTTGACCTAGTGCAAATTCTTTGTAGATTTAGATATATAGAGCTCCAAATTTGACCCCATGCACTAAATTTTAGACTTAGTCACATATGATTTCATGGGGTACTTTTTGCAAATAAGTCTAAATCCCATAATTTGATTTGCAAATCCTCAAATGGGTGAAACATATGATTTGTGGTGTTATAATACTTTGGTTTTTTTGCACTTGGGTCCAAAAGTGCACAACATTTACACTTAACCCCCTAGGGTTCTAGTTTAGGGTTTTCCACGGGTCTTTCTAGGTTTTTAGCACTTTAGGGTTTTGGTGTCACTGAAGTCCTTCAAATTTGATATCTTATGATCATGTCTCGTGTATTTTGAGGTTTTCACATATTTGGGCTTCACTTATATCCATAAGCCTTGATCTGAAGTTAAGCACTTTACCCTAGGGTCAACCACACATCAAGTCATATCAGTACAACTTATTTGAAATTTTTACCTAGTGAATGCACTCTAGGTGTAACAAACACATGATATGCCAATGCTCATGATGTGAACTCAAGTTTTAGTGACAGTAACACCAGGGGTGTAACAGAAAGGATTGAAAAAGACCCGTCCTTAGTGGACTCCTCAACGAGGACTGGGTTCTTGGTGAACCGAACCTCAATAAAACAAATCACCTGTGTCACTTCTGTTTATTGCTTGTGATTTGTTTTCTTTCTCCCTCTCTAAGTTTTCTTGCACTATTCTTTGTTGATATTACTTTGTGTTGCTTCAAGTCAACTTCTCATATATAGAAGCAACGCCTTGCAAGAAAGAACTTGTGTTATTCCTCTTCTTATCTAAGCCCTCTTGCATTATTCTCCATAAACATTTTAGTCGTGTTGCTTTTGTTAATTTCGCATTCTTTGAAAGCAATACTCTTTCAAGCAAAGGACTTAGTTTTATACTCTGATAATTGTTCATCTTCTTCTAACCGTTAATCGAGGGATCAAGTCTAGGTTTAAAGTTATAATTTTTAGGTTTTGCCTATTCACCCCTCCTCTAGGCGACTTTCAGATGATAATAATGAAAAGCATAGCCAAGGATGGAGTTAAGCCAAGACTCGCGAAGTGGTGGAGTGGAGAAAACAATCAAGGGTATGATAGGTAAGTTTCCAACAGGAAGGTTGAAGTAAAATAAATAAATTATTACCAAGTGATGTTATAAGGGAACAACGATATCAACAAGGATGTGTCAAATAAAATGATCGCTCATGAATCATCAAGAAACAAGGGTGGTCATGGGCATGTTAACTGAAATGTCTTAAACATACATTGGGGGTATGAAGATAAGCATACCTAAAAATATGAGAGTATGCAAGACTCCAAGGAAACGAGCATACTAAGACCAAGGGAATAGTAGTTGCCTAAAGATAACGACTTAACAACAAAATAGGGAAGGATCTCAAAAGACAAGAAGGTCATGAATATATAGTGGAATATTTAAATAGGTAACATAGTTTTTAGAGGTAAGTATTTGAAACAAGAGTATTGAAGAATCCAAGGATACGAGCATGCCAATACCAAGGGAATATAGATTGCTAAATGGTAGAAATTTAATGATTGAAGAGGAAAGAATCCCAGAAGACTAAAAGGTTATGGTCAGGGGGCATCTACAAAGATGTTTCAAGCACAAGCGTGAGATCAGATCTAATAGAATGATTAGGTAAAGCATAGATAATACTAGAATAAAATACATTTAGCAAGGTGATATATAGAAGCATAACATAGAATTAGTTGAGGTGACTAATATTTTGAAGCAGCGTCAAGGATGAGGTGAAGTAATAGTCAATAAGTCCTTAAACGGCCAATGCTACTCTAGGCTAGTGGTCCTACAGTCAGCAAGGCTTTGATACCACTTATGTCACACCCGGTTTTGAAGGTAAACCGAATGCGAACCATGTATGTGACAAGATCAGAAATTCATGTACACAGCGATTACATAAATGACTCATCATGACACAATGGTTCGAATATTAATAAAGAGTAAGTAATAATACTACAGACTAGAGTCATTTACATAATATAAATCAAAGTGCACATAATAGAAACATAGCCAACGGAAGCAAACCCACTACAGGCAGCTTACTGGGGGAGGTCGTTAGCCTAATCCTCGAACTCATCGAAGTCCTGGAACTCCTGGAGATCTGTCTCGACACTTTCTTCTTCTTCTTTACCTTAGCATAGATTGCATCAACGACAACCTGGTGTTTTGTGAAAGCAAGGGTGAGTACACATCAACGTACTCAGCAAATGTCCTTGTTGGTGACTTGTTCTCAAATGCTTCGAACTAAGAACAAGGCAACACAGAAAACGTTATACATTAAGGCCCTTCGTCCTTCGAAGCATTATTTCCCTTAAGATATAATGTTTCGCGGACGAAGGCAACGAAGGACATGCCTTCGTTAATATAACATATAAGAATGAAGAAGAAAGAATCATATAAACTATAAAAACAATATAAATAATCATATATTAACAATATCTCATTTTTATTTTATTACTATGGAAAAACAGAAACATTATTAGATTACAAGTATACCTTTGACTTGAAAGAAAGTGAAAGTACCAGCGTGACGCAAGGATCAAATGTCAAGTCCATGTGAACAGTACGGAGTTACTGTTCACCTATTTATAGACACGGGACGTAGCCCATGTGAAATTACACTCATGCCCTTTACATTTGTTAACAACTCTATAGTAGTCCATCGAGGTTTAAATAGCCTTTTCATCTTTAAGTCGGTTTCCTTTTTCTGTTATCATGCCGAAGCTCTCCTGCGCACAGCTTCGGCTTTGCGTTATCCTTCGTACTCTTTCTCGTGCTTCTTCACGCTGTGGTTTCAACTCATGTCCGAAGGTATCTGTTCATGTACTATACTTCCAGAAACATTGTTAAATCATGTTTTTGAGGACCTTCGGAAGTCGAAGGCCCCCAACAGTAGCCACTCGCAATATTAATTTGTTAGAATGATAAATTTAGATTGCGACAAGGACGAAGGCTCTGAGCCGAAGGTCCGAAAAAACACCTTCCCTTTGCTAGAATAGCAACAGCCACTGACAAGCGGGCCCTCCAGCACGCAACGCACCAGGCGTATAAATAAGAGCGCACCACTAGCTCATTTGGTACGCTTTCTTGCCATTTGCTCTTACTTACTCAATTTTTAGCTCTTGCGCATCAACACTTGCCTAGATTTTTAAATTTTTAAGCTTCGGCTTTGAGAGCACTTTTCTCAGCACTTTCGAAGATGTTTGAGGATAAGAAAGCTACCGCTGAAATGAAGCTGAGCCTTTGTGAGGAGATGAATCTTGGCTTTATTGAATCGATAGCAAGGACAAATGCGGAGAAGATTGCTAGGGAAACTTTGGAGGGTTTGTCTGAAAATACTAGTGATAGTGACAACTATGATGTGGAGAGCGGCGGGGAAGACTCCGAAGATTGACCCTAGCGACCAAGCCATGCAGTTTTTGGAAAATCAACTATTAAACAAAGCCATCTTGACAACATGAGGGGGAAATACTTTCAAGATATGTGTGTTGTGAGGGCTGACGATGGAGAGAAAACTTGTCCTACTCCAGAGGAGAATGAAGTCGTGATCTTTCAGAGCTTCTTGAAGGCTGGGCTTCGGCTTACTCTGAGCAGCTTCGTAGTCGAGGTTTTGAAGATATTTCAGATTTACCTTCAACAGATTACCCCCGAAGCTATTATAAGAATGGGAATCTTCGTGTGGGCTTTAAGGAGTCAAGGCTTGGAACCAAATGCAAAAAGTTTCTGCAGCATGCATGAATTGTTATATGAGACGAAGCCCTGGGGTAAAGAACAGTATCATAATAATTTCGGCTGCTATAGCTTCATTGCTCGTTCTGGTTCAAGCTCCCCAGTACCGACTTTTCGGAAGAGATGGCCCGGAGACTGGACAAAAGGATGGTTTTATGTAAAGAATGATTTAAAGGCACGAGAAGACATTAAAGATATAATCATGCGCCCTATCTAGCAACGCTTCGGGCTCTGGAAACCGAAGGTAGAAATTGACGAAGCGGCCGAAGAATGCCGCAAGGCTTTCAGCTTAGTCTGCTCTTTCATTGGGACAAGGGACTTAGTTCAAGAACACGTGGCCTACAGGATATGGTCGTTGTTAGCCGACTGGGAGGTGCCAAAAGAATCCATCAGCAATCCCCACGAAGGTGGTCTAGTTCGACTAAAATATACCTTCAGATTCAGAGACCAGTTTATCGAGCCAGACGACGACTGGCTAAAAAGCGTCGAAGCTACAAGCGATGATCTGCTTGGGCTGTACTCCAGAGCAGAAGATAACGCATTATCTGCGGCCTTCGGGAACCGGAAAAAGAAGAGACTAAATAGAG
The DNA here is from genome assembly GCF_902167145.1 of Zea mays. Lineage (NCBI taxonomy): Eukaryota > Viridiplantae > Streptophyta > Magnoliopsida > Poales > Poaceae > Zea > Zea mays. The sequence continues at coordinate 5,971 of NW_023366739.1, read as the reverse complement.
TTTTTGATGCCATTGGGTTCATGTATCCCGACTACCGTTACCCACCCCGGGGGCAAAAAAGAAAAAGTGGAGATTCCGGGAGAGATGATGCTTCAGCTGCTTCGAGCGAGCCCGCGCTGAAGAGGAAAAGGGTGAAGGTCCTTACTCATCGACCACGCTATATTGAACCGGCCATAGTGCCTGAATTTGGCGGTGAGACCTCTTCGGCGACCGAAGGCAAAAAACCTGCGATTACGCAGAAAATTGAACCGGCTGTATCGCCGAAGGCATCATCAGCTAAACCGGATGAGCCGAAGGCCATTAACATTGAAGAGATGAAGATTGAGAAAACAAGAATATTGGAAGTAATAAGTCCTTCGGCGGAGGTGACAATGCTGAAGGCACAAAAGGATCTTTCGACAACCCCCAAGAGAAAGAGAATGGTCAACGTATTAATGTGCTAGAAACAATAAAAACTTCAAGCTCTACTCCGAAGAAAGTTGTCGAAGCTTCGGAAACACACCTTGAAACCGAAACTTCCAAGGTCCAAGACGAGACCGAAGCTGGGCCTCCTGAGCCCGCCAAGGAGAAATCCTTGAAAATCGGAGACAAGATAGATAAAGAAGCTCCAGAAGCAATTCTGACTGAAAAAACCTCCATTCCCATTCTCGAAGCATCATCTGAAGCTACTGAAAAAGACTATCTGAAAAAGAAAAGCGAGAGGCTCAATTTTATGCTCAAAGATTGAAATATCCAAAGGGGGCCCTAATATTCAACAGCAGCGGGGAGGAAGACTTCTTGTATTGTCTCCTAGACAGTAAAGAGATTTATGTCTGCCGAGAGATGAGCAAGAGCTTCGGTTTCCCTACTTTAGAAGATGGGCTCTCAGTGTTATCAAAAGATGAGTTGGCCGACAGCTTAGCATACGATAGCTTAAAAGTGAGAAAATTAGACTTTTGTATTTAAAAACAGAATCTTCCATTTAATTACACTTAACACCGCATTTTTTGCAGGGCCTTATTCTTAGCAACGCCCTCAGGGCACAAAAAGGTGCCAAAGATGAAGGGTATACCATGGCCTTGAACAACCTTCGTTCCGAAGTGATTGAACTAAGGAATGAAGGTTTTGAAAAAGAAAAAATATTACACTCATTGTTGAACAAAATAAGGGAAGACGAAGCTGTTTCCAAAGCCCAAGCCGAAGCTCAAAAATGCGAAATCGAAGATCTTCGGAAACAGCTATTCGAAGCTAAAGAAAAATGCGGTGTTGCAGAGGCTGAACAAGATATTAGTATATATTGGAGGAACCATTTACAGAAAACAGTTGATGAACTTCGTGCATCCAAGGAGAGGTTCTATGAAAAATCTATAGAGTGTGTTAAGAAAATAAAAACTAGTTTCGCCAATGTTGGCGCATTTTCTAACGAAGACAACTTCGTAAGGGGTGACCCTGAAGGACCAATTGATTGGATCAATAACGAAGCTGAAGCTTTTGAAAAAGTTTTGAGTGGTCGTGGGGATATTTGTGCTTTATCGGGTGCTAGAGGAATCGTAGCCATTTTAGAGAAATCAGGCTGTGACCATGTGAAAACTTTGGCTCAAGCCGAAACTGCTTTATCTATTGAAGATATTAAATATCCCTCGACCGAAGCAAGCTTAATTGGCGGAAAATTCTTTACTGACATATGGGAGAACGGCGGCCGAGGGATGGCGCATGATATGATAAAAAAGAGTGAAAAAGATTCTCATGATTCAAAAGAAGCGACGAAGGCAGCTGAGAAAGCAGCAGAACTTGAGAGGCGAATAGGTATTACTTAATAACCTTTTAGCTTTATTTACTGATTTTGTGACTTCGGACTTATTTACATTTTATATCGCAGCTGAACTATCTCCTCCTCCAGAGCCCCTCGAGTTGACGGCCAACCCCGAAGCAGAAAAAGAAGATGAAGTTACTAAAGTGGCCGAAGCTATTCTGGACGAAGCTGTTAATCGACTGCTGAACGAAGCTGCAGAAGCAGTTTTAAAAGAAGAATAGCTTCTATTGTAAAAACATTTGTAATATAACATTTGTTGAACAAAGTGTGTAGTATTTTTATAATTTTGAATACAATATTTAATCTGCTTGTAATTGTATTCTTTACGACGCATGAAACCTTACATACAGACCATTTTTTAGCCTTCGGCGAAAAAACACCTTCCCTTCTTTTCATGAGTGGTGAAGAACATCCATATTTCATAAAAAACATCCGGTCTTTGTAAGATCATTATGCTTCGTAAGCAATAAATCACCTTTCCATCTGAGAGTTTGATGAAGCTATATTTTCCTCAGTACTTATGCTGTGCCTTGGCACTACTTTTTCAAATCACTCCTCGAAGATCAACATTGAATCCCCTTCTCGCGCCATTGATGCAAGATGATGTATGATGTTATGCTATGCAAAATGATGTAATGATGTTATGTTATGCAAAATGTTATTTGTGCCGAAGATACACACCCATTCTCTTCAATGAAGCACACAATATTTTTGTCGTTTACTTTTCGGCTTCACCGCTTATTTTTCGGTGTATCAGCGCTGACTTTTCGCTGTAAGCCTCCCTTAGGAGCTTCTTTGCCTTTTACTTCAGCGGAATCAGCGTTTATTTTTCGCTGTAAGCCTCCCTTAGGAGCTTCTTCGCCTTTTACTTCAGCGGAATCAGCGTTTATTTTTCGTTGTAAGCCTCCCTTAGGAGCTTCTTCGCCTTTTACTTCAGCGGAATCAGCGTTTATTTTTCGCTGTAAGCTCTGCATTCCCTCTGGAACGACTTTCGAGCAGAAAACTTACACTGCGCTTCCTTAGAAATGACTTTCTATTACTTCGGCAAGACTTGTAATATGATTATGAACCCCGCTCCCTCTTGAGAGCAATTCTCGTGCTTCGCCAATTTTTTGGATTTCGTGAGTTTGTAAAAGAGATATATTTCCACTATGACCAAAATGAAGCTATTATAGGGAATTGAAAACAACAAGAAAAAATTTAAGCCTTTAATGATTGTTTTCTATTAAAAAAGAAAAATGATAACGAATGTGAGAACTGTTTCAAAAGTAGGATATCTTTTAGTAGATGTGCTTTGATTCTGGCACAGTGCTGTTGACTGTGCGGGCTTCGGACTCCTCTCTGAAGTCCCGTTGCTGATGAATATGCTGGCTCCCTTCTGGCTGCTGGCTTCATTGCAATGGTGGTGGGGGGGAGGCTGCTGCCAAGATGCCTGAGATTGGCATGCCGAAGCAACAGAGGTTGCAGGATGGTTACCCACGTACTCTGGAATGTACGGCGAGTGATATGAAGCAGTGTGCATAACCTGCTTCGGCTGACTCTGTTGGGCTGCAGCTTCTGCTATCTCTTTCTGTTTCTGGATGGTGACGTGGCACATCCTAGTAGTGTGGCCCTTGTCCTCACCGCAGAATAGACAATAAATCTTCCTGGGCTGATCCCCAAACCTTCCTCCGAAGCCCCTGGCGCCTCTGCCCCTTGGAGCTGGGGGCCGAGGATAGCTCTGTTGCTGCCCCGAAGCCTGAGAAGAATATTGCGGCCTCTGTTGTTGACTTCCTCTGTCATCATTCTGAGTGGAATGGATTGATCTGACGTGCATAGGGTGAATCCTCCCTCCGAAGCCCCTGGCCATTTCGGAGAACCTATAAGCTTCCTCCCTTCTTTGTCGAAAATCATTGTCAGCACGGATGTATTCGTCCATTTTCTGAAGCAGTTTCTCGAGGGTTTGAGGGGGTTTCCTGGCGAAGTACTGGGCTGAAGGTCCTGGCCGAAGCCCCTTAATCATGGCCTCAATGACAATTTCATTGGGCACTGTTGGCGCTTGTGCCCTCAGACGCAAGAACCTTCGGACATAGGCCTGGAGGTATTCCTCTTGATCTTGCGTACAATGGAACAAGGCTTGAGTGGTAACCGGCTTCGTCTAAAACCCTTGAAAACTGGTGATCAACATGTCCTTCAGCTTCTGCCATGATGTGATTGTTCCTGGCCGAAGAGAGAAATACCAAGTTTGTGCAACATTTTTTACTACCATGACGAAGGATTTTGCCATGACAGCAGTGTTGCCACCATACGAAGATATAGTTGCTTCGTAGCTCATCAGAAACTATTTCGGATCTGAGTGTCCGTCATACATGGGGAGCTGGGGTGGCTTGTAAGACGGGGGCCAAGGTGTAGCCTGCAGTTCTGCTGACAGAGGGGAAGCATCATCAAAAGCAAAATTTCCGTGATGGAAATCCTCATACTAGTCGTCCTCGTTGAAGAAGCCCTCTTGGCGCAATTCCCTGTGGTATGGCCTTCGATTCTGCTCATCTTGAGCGAGATGACGCACTTCTTCGGTAGCCTTGTCAATCTGCCTTTGCAGGTCAGCTAACCGAGCAATCTTCTCCTTCTTCTTCTGGACCTGTTGATGAAGCATCTTCATATTCCTGATTTCCTGGTCCAACTCATCTTCTTGAGGTGTTGGACTAGTAGCCTTCCTCTTCTGGTTTCGGGCTTCCCGAAGAGAAAGGGTCTGCTGGTTCGGATCTATCGGCTGCAGAACGGCGGCCCCTGTTGCCGAAACTTTCTTTGGTGGCATGACGAAGGTCGATGCTTGCTGAAGGTGGTCGAAAAAAGGGTTCACCGGAGGTGGGCGCCAATGTTGGTGACTTGTTCTCAAATGCTTCGAACTAAGAACAAGGCAACACAGAAAACGTTATACATTAAGGCCCTTCGTCCTTCGAAGCATTATTTCCCTTAAGATATAATGTTTCACGGACGAAGGCAACGAAGGACATGCCTTCGTTAATATAACATATAAGAATGAAGAAGAAAGAATCATATAAACTATAAAAACAATATAAATAATCATATATTAACATTATCTCATTTTTATTTTATTACTATGGAAAAACAGAAACATTATTAGATTACAAGTATACCTTTGACTTGAAAGAAAGTGAAAGTACCAGCGTGACACAAGGATCAAATGTCAAGTCCACGTGAACAGTACGGAGTTACTGTTCACCTATTTATAGACACGGGACGTAGCCCATGTGAAATTACACTCATGCCCTTTACATTTGTTAACAACTCTATAGTAGTCCATCGAGGTTTAAATAGCCTTTTCATCTTTAAGTCGGTTTCCTTTTTCTGTTATCATGCCGAAGCTCTCCTGCGCACAGATTCGGCTTTGCGTTATCCTTCGTACTCTTTCTCGTGCTTCTTCACGCTGTGGTTTCAACTCAAGTCCGAAGGTACCTGTTCATGTACTGTACTTCCAGAAACATTGTTAAATCATGTTTTTGAGGACCTTTGGAAGCCGAAGGCCCCCAACAGTCCTATTTGGCTGAGGTGGACTAGCTTTATGTGGGGTTAGGATCAAAGCAATTGCTTTTAGTTCGTCGGGTATTTATTATTAGTATAAGCCAAGTTTTAACAATAACCAACTCGTGATTCCTCATTGAGGAACATCATTATCATCTTCAAACCAAAAACCATAAATTGAATCATAGCATCTCAAACCATCTGTATCTCTAATCAAAGAGGATCCCAAGGCCGCTCTTAATCGTGAGCACGACTGATATATCAGTATTACAATCTACAGAGTTTTCACACTTTACCCATGAGCCGTGATTCCCTTTCTGCTCGAGGAGCGCTACTCCCCATTGATCACTACCTAGGTGATCTAGCAGGGTGTTATTATGTAGCCTTTACAAAGATTTCCCAGAGGTCATAGCCACCTGTTAGGTTTCTCTAGTTTGATAAACGCAGTACCTCTACCCACAGGAAGGGTGACTAACAAAGCAACACGAAAGAACCTCGGCACCCAGACTCGGCAGAGCAAGTATTGTGCCGAGACCCCATTGACGACACGATGGCAAAGCCGACTACACCTCATGTTCCTCTATTAATCAGCTAAGGGCGTCCCATACCACCCTCATGGTTGCACTGTTTTCCCAGGTGGTCTCTGAAAGGGAAATG
>NW_023366738.1:0-102406 GCF_902167145.1 Zea mays | reverse complement strand
CCAAGAAATGGTCTCCACCAGAAATCCAAGAATGTGATCTATGGCAAGGAAACATATGTGGGGTGAGGTATATGAGCCTCTAGTCGATGATCAATGGCCACACAACCCCCATTTTTGTCGAAAATAGCCATGAATGACCATTTTCAAAAATACCAAAGGCTAACACGTACGGATTTTTAACCAAGAAATGGTCTCCACCAGAAATCCAAGAATGTGATCTATGGAAAGGAAACATATGTGGGGTGAGGTGTACGAGCCTCTGGTCGATGATCAATGGCCACACAACCCCCATTTTGCCGAAAATAGCCATGAATGACCATTTTCAATAATACCGAAGGCTAACACGTACGAGTTTTTAACCAAGAAATGGTCTCCACCAGAAATCCAAGAATGTGATCTATGGCAAGGAAACATATGTGGGGTGAGGTGTATGAGCGTCTGGTCGATGATCAATGGCCACACAACCCCCATTTTTGTCGAAAATAGCCATTAACGACCATTTTCAATAATACTGAAGGCTAACACCTACGGATTTTTGACCAAGAAATGGTCTCCACCAGAAATCCAAGAATGTGATCTATGGCAAGGAAACATATGTGGGGTGAGGTGTATGAGCCTCTGGTCGACGATCAATGGCCACACAACCCTAATTTTTGTCGAAAATAGCCATGAACGACCAATTTCAATGACACTGAAGGCTAACACCTACGGATTTTTGACCAAGAAATGGTCTCTACCATAAATCCAAGAATGTGATCTATGGCAAGGAAACATATGTGTAGTGAGGTGTATGAGCCTCTGGTCGAAGATCAATGGCCACACAACCCCCATTTTTGTCGAAAATAGCCATGAGCGACCATTTTCAATAATACTAGAGGCTAAGACCTACGGATTTTTGACCAAGAAATGGTCTCCACCAGAAATCCAAGAATGTGATCTATGGCAAGGAAACATATGTGGGGTGAGGTGTATGAGCCTCTGGTCGATGATCAATGGCCACACAACCCCCATTTTTGTCGAAAATAGCCATGAATGACCATTTACAATAATACCGAAGGCTAACACCTACGGATTTTTGACCAAGAAATGGTCTCCACCAGAAATCCAAGAATGTGATCCATGGCAAGGAAACATATGTGGGGTGAGGTGTATGAGCGTCTGGTCGATGATCAATGGCCACACAACCCCCATTTTGCCGAAAATAGCCATGAATGACCATTTTCAATAATACCAAAGGCTAACACGTACGAGTTTTTAACCAAGAAATGGTCTCCACCAGAAATCCAAGAATGTGATCTATGGCAAGGAAACATATGTGGGGTGAGGTGTATGAGCCTCTAGTCGATGATAAATGGCCACACAACCCCCATTTTTTATGAAAATAGCCATGAGCGACCTTGAAAATAGCCATGAGCGACCATTTTCAATAATACTAGAGGCTAACACCTACGGATTTTAGACCAAGAAATGGTCTCCACCAGAAATCCAAGAATGTGACCTATGGCAAGGAAACATATGTGGGGTGAGGTGTATGAGCGTCTGGTCGATGATCAATGGCCACACAACCCCCATTTTTGTCGAAAATAGCCATGAACGACCATTTTCAATAATACTGAAGGCTAACACCTACGGATTTTTGACCAAGAAATGGTCTCCACCAGAAATCCAAGAATGTGATCTATGGCAAGGAAACATATGTGGGGTGAGGTATATGAGCCTCTAGTCGATGATCAATGGCCACACAACCCCCATTTTTGTCGAAAATAGCCATGAATGACCATTTTCAAAAATACCAAAGGCTAACACGTACGGATTTTTAACCAAGAAATGGTCTCCACCAGAAATCCAAGAATGTGATCTATGGCAAGGAAACATATGTGGGGTGAGGTGTACGAGCCTCTGGTCGATGATCAATGGCCACACAACCCCCATTTTGCCGAAAATAGCCACGAATGACCATTTTCAATAATACCGAAGGCTAACACGTACGAGTTTTTAACCAAGAAATGGTCTCCACCAGAAATCAAAGAATGTGATCTATGGCAAGGAAACATATGTGGGGTGAGGTGTATGAGCGTCTGGTCGATGATCAATGGCCACACAACCCCCATTTTTGTCGAAAATAACCATGAACGACCATTTTCAATAATATTGAAGGCTAACACCTACGGATTTTTGACCAAGAAATGGTCTCCACCAGAAATCCAAGAATGTGATCTATGGCAAGGAAACATATGTGGGGTGAGGTGTATGAGCCTCTGGTCGACGATCAATGGCCACACAACCCTAATTTTTGTCGAAAATAGCCATGAACGACCAATTTCAATGACACTGAAGGCTAACACCTACGGATTTTTGACCAAGAAATGGTCTCCACCATAAATCCAAGAATGTGATCTATGGCAAGGAAACATATGTGTAGTGAGGTGTATGAGCCTCTGGTCGAAGATCAATGGCCACACAACCCCCATTTTTGTCGAAAATAGCCATGAGCGACCATTTTCAATAATACTAGAGGCTAAGACCAACGGATTTTTGACCAAGAAATAGTCTCCACCAGAAATCCAAGAATGTGATCTATGGCAAGGAAACATATGTGGGGTGAGGTGTATGAGCCTCTGGTCGATGATCAATGGCCACACAACCCCCATTTTTGTCGAAAATAGCCATGAATGACCATTTACAATAATACCGAAGGCTAACACCTACGGATTTTTGACCAAGAAATGGTCTCCACCAGAAATCCAAGAATGTGATCTATGGCAAGGAAACATATGTGGGGTGAGGTGTATGAGCGTCTGGTCGATGATCAATGGCCACACAACCCCCATTTTGCCGAAAATAGCCATGAATGACCATTTTCAATAATACCAAAGGCTAACACGTACGAGTTTTTAACCAAGAAATGGTCTCCACCAGAAATCCAAGAATGTGATCTATGGCAAGGAAACATATGTGGGGTGAGGTGTACGAGCCTCTGGTCGACGATCAATGGCCACAGAACCCCCATTTTTTATGAAAATAGCCATGAGCGACCTTGAAAATAGCCATGAGCGACCATTTTCAATAATACTAGAGGCTAACACCTACGGATTTTAGACCAAGAAATGGTCTCCACCAGAAATCCAAGAATGTGATCTATGGCAAGGAAACATATGTGGGGTGAGGTGTATGAGCCTCTGGTCGATGATCAATGGCCACACAACCCCCATTTTTGTCGAAAATAGCCATGAACGACCATTTTCAATAATACCGAAGGCTAACACCTACGGATTTTTGACCAAGAAATGGTCTCCACCAGAAATCCAAGAATGTGATCTATGGCAAGGAAACATATGTGGGGTGAGGTATATGAGCCTCTAGTCGATGATCAATGGCCACACAACCCCCATTTTTGTCGAAAATAGCCATGAATGACCATTTTCAAAAATACCAAAGGCTAACACGTACGGATTTTTAACCAAGAAATGGTCTCCACCAGAAATCCAAGAATGTGATCTATGGAAAGGAAACATATGTGGGGTGAGGTGTACGAGCCTCTGGTCGATGATCAATGGCCACACAACCCCCATTTTGCCGAAAATAGCCATGAATGACCATTTTCAATAATACCGAAGGCTAACACGTACGAGTTTTTAACCAAGAAATGGTCTCCACCAGAAATCCAAGAATGTGATCTATGGCAAGGAAACATATGTGGGGTGAGGTGTATGAGCGTCTGGTCGATGATCAATGGCCACACAACCCCCATTTTTGTCGAAAATAGCCATTAACGACCATTTTCAATAATACTGAAGGCTAACACCTACGGATTTTTGACCAAGAAATGGTCTCCACCAGAAATCCAAGAATGTGATCTATGGCAAGGAAACATATGTGGGGTGAGGTGTATGAGCCTCTGGTCGACGATCAATGGCCACACAACCCTAATTTTTGTCGAAAATAGCCATGAACGACCAATTTCAATGACACTGAAGGCTAACACCTACGGATTTTTGACCAAGAAATGGTCTCTACCATAAATCCAAGAATGTGATCTATGGCAAGGAAACATATGTGTAGTGAGGTGTATGAGCCTCTGGTCGAAGATCAATGGCCACACAACCCCCATTTTTGTCGAAAATAGCCATGAGCGACCATTTTCAATAATACTAGAGGCTAAGACCTACGGATTTTTGACCAAGAAATGGTCTCCACCAGAAATCCAAGAATGTGATCTATGGCAAGGAAACATATGTGGGGTGAGGTGTATGAGCCTCTGGTCGATGATCAATGGCCACACAACCCCCATTTTTGTCGAAAATAGCCATGAATGACCATTTACAATAATACCGAAGGCTAACACCTACGGATTTTTGACCAAGAAATGGTCTCCACCAGAAATCCAAGAATGTGATCCATGGCAAGGAAACATATGTGGGGTGAGGTGTATGAGCGTCTGGTCGATGATCAATGGCCACACAACCCCCATTTTGCCGAAAATAGCCATGAATGACCATTTTCAATAATACCAAAGGCTAACACGTACGAGTTTTTAACCAAGAAATGGTCTCCACCAGAAATCCAAGAATGTGATCTATGGCAAGGAAACATATGTGGGGTGAGGTGTATGAGCCTCTAGTCGATGATAAATGGCCACACAACCCCCATTTTTTATGAAAATAGCCATGAGCGACCTTGAAAATAGCCATGAGCGACCATTTTCAATAATACTAGAGGCTAACACCTACGGATTTTAGACCAAGAAATGGTCTCCACCAGAAATCCAAGAATGTGACCTATGGCAAGGAAACATATGTGGGGTGAGGTGTATGAGCGTCTGGTCGATGATCAATGGCCACACAACCCCCATTTTTGTCGAAAATAGCCATGAACGACCATTTTCAATAATACTGAAGGCTAACACCTACGGATTTTTGACCAAGAAATGGTCTCCACCAGAAATCCAAGAATGTGATCTATGGCAAGGAAACATATGTGGGGTGAGGTATATGAGCCTCTAGTCGATGATCAATGGCCACACAACCCCCATTTTTGTCGAAAATAGCCATGAATGACCATTTTCAAAAATACCAAAGGCTAACACGTACGGATTTTTAACCAAGAAATGGTCTCCACCAGAAATCCAAGAATGTGATCTATGGCAAGGAAACATATGTGGGGTGAGGTGTACGAGCCTCTGGTCGATGATCAATGGCCACACAACCCCCATTTTGCCGAAAATAGCCACGAATGACCATTTTCAATAATACCGAAGGCTAACACGTACGAGTTTTTAACCAAGAAATGGTCTCCACCAGAAATCAAAGAATGTGATCTATGGCAAGGAAACATATGTGGGGTGAGGTGTATGAGCGTCTGGTCGATGATCAATGGCCACACAACCCCCATTTTTGTCGAAAATAACCATGAACGACCATTTTCAATAATATTGAAGGCTAACACCTACGGATTTTTGACCAAGAAATGGTCTCCACCAGAAATCCAAGAATGTGATCTATGGCAAGGAAACATATGTGGGGTGAGGTGTATGAGCCTCTGGTCGACGATCAATGGCCACACAACCCTAATTTTTGTCGAAAATAGCCATGAACGACCAATTTCAATGACACTGAAGGCTAACACCTACGGATTTTTGACCAAGAAATGGTCTCCACCATAAATCCAAGAATGTGATCTATGGCAAGGAAACATATGTGTAGTGAGGTGTATGAGCCTCTGGTCGAAGATCAATGGCCACACAACCCCCATTTTTGTCGAAAATAGCCATGAGCGACCATTTTCAATAATACTAGAGGCTAAGACCAACGGATTTTTGACCAAGAAATAGTCTCCACCAGAAATCCAAGAATGTGATCTATGGCAAGGAAACATATGTGGGGTGAGGTGTATGAGCCTCTGGTCGATGATCAATGGCCACACAACCCCCATTTTTGTCGAAAATAGCCATGAATGACCATTTACAATAATACCGAAGGCTAACACCTACGGATTTTTGACCAAGAAATGGTCTCCACCAGAAATCCAAGAATGTGATCTATGGCAAGGAAACATATGTGGGGTGAGGTGTATGAGCGTCTGGTCGATGATCAATGGCCACACAACCCCCATTTTGCCGAAAATAGCCATGAATGACCATTTTCAATAATACCAAAGGCTAACACGTACGAGTTTTTAACCAAGAAATGGTCTCCACCAGAAATCCAAGAATGTGATCTATGGCAAGGAAACATATGTGGGGTGAGGTGTACGAGCCTCTGGTCGACGATCAATGGCCACAGAACCCCCATTTTTTATGAAAATAGCCATGAGCGACCTTGAAAATAGCCATGAGCGACCATTTTCAATAATACTAGAGGCTAACACCTACGGATTTTAGACCAAGAAATGGTCTCCACCAGAAATCCAAGAATGTGATCTATGGCAAGGAAACATATGTGGGGTGAGGTGTATGAGCCTCTGGTCGATGATCAATGGCCACACAACCCCCATTTTTGTCGAAAATAGCCATGAACGACCATTTTCAATAATACCGAAGGCTAACACCTACGGATTTTTGACCAAGAAATGGTCTCCACCAGAAATCCAAGAATGTGATCTATGGCAAGGAAACATATGTGGGGTGAGGTATATGAGCCTCTAGTCGATGATCAATGGCCACTCAACCCCCATTTTTGTCGAAAATAGCCATGAATGACCATTTTCAAAAATACCAAAGGCTAACACGTACGGATTTTTAACCAAGAAATGGTCTCCACCAGAAATCCAAGAATGTGATCTATGGAAAGGAAACATATGTGGGGTGAGGTGTACGAGCCTCTGGTCGATGATCAATGGCCACACAACCCCCATTTTGCCGAAAATAGCCATGAATGACCATTTTCAATAATACCGAAGGCTAACACGTACGAGTTTTTAACCAAGAAATGGTCTCCACCAGAAATCCAAGCATGTGATCTATGGCAAGGAAACATATGTGGGGTGAGGTGTATGAGCGTCTGGTCGATGATCAATGGCCACACAACCCCCATTTTTGTCGAAAATAGCCATTAACGACCATTTTCAATAATACTGAAGGCTAACACCTACGGATTTTTGACCAAGAAATGGTCTCCACCAGAAATCCAAGAATGTGATCTATGGCAAGGAAACATATGTGGGGTGAGGTGTATGAGCCTCTGGTCGACGATCAATGGCCACACAACCCTAATTTTTGTCGAAAATAGCCATGAACGACCAATTTCAATGACACTGAAGGCTAACACCTACGGATTTTTGACCAAGAAATGGTCTCTACCATAAATCCAAGAATGTGATCTATGGCAAGGAAACATATGTGTAGTGAGGTGTATGAGCCTCTGGTCGAAGATCAATGGCCACACAACCCCCATTTTTGTCGAAAATAGCCATGAGCGACCATTTTCAATAATACTAGAGGCTAAGACCTACGGATTTTTGACCAAGAAATGGTCTCCACCAGAAATCCAAGAATGTGATCTATGGCAAGGAAACATATGTGGGGTGAGGTGTATGAGCCTCTGGTCGATGATCAATGGCCACACAACCCCCATTTTTGTCGAAAATAGCCATGAATGACCATTTACAATAATACCGAAGGCTAACACCTACGGATTTTTGACCAAGAAATGGTCTCCACCAGAAATCCAAGAATGTGATCTATGGCAAGGAAACATATGTGGGGTGAGGTGTATGAGCGTCTGGTCGATGATCAATGGCCACACAACCCCCATTTTGCCGAAAATAGCCATGAATGACCATTTTCAATAATACCAAAGGCTAACACGTACGAGTTTTTAACCAAGAAATGGTCTCCACCAGAAATCGAAGAATGTGATCTATGGCAAGGAAACATATGTGGGGTGAGGTGTACGAGCCTCTGGTCGACGATCAATGGCCACAGAACCCCCATTTTTTATGAAAATAGCCATGAGCGACCATTTTCAATAATACTAGAGGCTAACACCTACGGATTTTAGACCAAGAAATGGTCTCCACCAGAAATCCAAGAATGTGATCTATGGCAAGGAAACATATGTGGGGTGAGGTGTATGAGCCTCTGGTCGATGATCAATGGCCACACAACCCCCATTTTTGTCGAAAATAGCCATGAACGACCATTTTCAATAATACCGAAGGCTAACACCTACAGATTTTTGACCAAGAAATGGTCTCCACCAGAAATCCAAGAGTGTGATCTATGGCAAGGAAACATATGTGGGGTGAGGTGTATGAGCGTCTGGTCGATGATCAATGGCCACACAACCCCCATTTTTGTCGAAAATAGCCATGAACGACCTTGAAAATAGCCATGAGCGACCATTTTCAATAATACTAGAGGCTAACACCTACGGATTTTAGACCAAGAAATGGTCTCCACCAGAAATCCAAGAATGTGATCTATGGCAAGGAAACATATGTGGGGTGAGGTGTATCAGCCTCTGGTCGATGATAAATGGCCACACAACCCCCATTTTGCCGAAAATAGCCATGAACGACCATTTTCAATAATACCGAAGGCTAACACGTTCGAGTTTTTAACCAAGAAATGGTCTCCACCAGAAATCCAAGAATGTGATCTATGGCAAGGAAACATATGTGGGGTGAGGTGTATGAGCCTCTGGTCGATGATCAATGGCCACACAACCCCCATTTTTGTCGAAAATAGCCATGAACGACCATTTTCAATAATATCGAAGGCTAACACCTACGGATTTTTGACCAAGAAATGGTCTCCACCAGAAATCCAAGAATGTGATCTACGACAAGGAAACATATGTGGGGTGAGGTGTATGAGCCTCTGGTCGACGATCAATGGCCAGACAACCCCCATTTTGCCGAAAATAGCCATGAATGACCATTTTCAATAATACCGAAGGCTAACACGTACGAGTTTTTAACCAAGAAATGGTTTCCACCAGAAATCCAAGAATGTAATCTATGGCAAGGAAACATATGTGGGGTGAGGTTTATGAGCCTCTAGTCGATGATAAATGGCCACACAACCCCCATTTTTTATGAAAATAGCCATGAGCGACCTTGAAAATAGCCATGAGCGACCATTTTCAATAATACTAGAGGCTAACACCTACGGATTTTAGACCAAGAAATGGTCTCCACCAGAAATCCAAGAATGTGATCTATGGCAAGGAAACATATGTGGGGTGAGGTGTATGAGCGTCTGGTCGATGATCAATGGCCACACAACCCCCATTTTTGTCGAAAATAGCCATGAACGACCATTTTCAATAATACCGAAGGCTAACACCTACGGATTTTTGACCAAGAAATGGTCTCCACCAGAAATCCAAGAATGTGATCTATGGAAAGGAAACATATGTGGGGTGAGGTGTATGAGCCTCTAGTCGATGATCAATGGCCACACAACCCCCATTTTTGTCGAAAATAGCCATGAATGACCATTTTCAAAAATACCAAAGGCTAACACGTACGGATTTTTAACCAAGAAATGGTCTCCACCAGAAATCCAAGAATGTGATCTATGGCAAGGAAACATATGTGGGGTGAGGTGTACGAGCCTCTGGTCGATGATCAATGGCCACACAACCCCCATTTTGCCGAAAATAGCCATGAGCGACCATTTTCAATAATATTAGAGGCTAAGACCTACGGATTTTTGACCAAGAAATGGTCTCCACCAGAAATCCAAGAATGTGATCTATGGCAAGGAAACATATGTGGGGTGAGGTGTATGAGCCTCTGGTCGATGATCAATGGCCACACAACCCCCATTTTTGTCGAAAATAGCCATGAACGACCATTTTCAATGACACTGAAGGCTAACACCTACGGATTTTTGACCAAGAAATGGTCTCCACCATAAATCCAAGAATGTGATCTATGGCAAGGAAACATATGTGTAGTGAGGTGTATGAGCCTCTGGTCAAAGATCAATGGCCACACAACCCCCATTTTTGTCGAAAATAGCCATGAATGACCATTTTCAAAAATACCAAAGGCTAACACATTCGGATTTTTGCCCAAGAAATGGTCTCCACCAGAAATCCAAGAATGTGATCTATGGCAAGGAAACATATGTGGGGTGAGGTGTATGAGCCTCTGGTCGACGATCAATGGCCACACAACCCCCATTTTTGTCGAAAATAGCCATGAACGACCATTTTCAATAATACCGAAGGCTAACACCTACGGATTTTTGACCAAGAAATGGTCTCCACCAGAAATCCAAGAATGTGATCTATGGCAAGGAAACATATGTGGGTGAGGTGTATGAGCCTCTAGTCAATGATCAATGGCCACACAACCCCCATTTTTGTCGAAAATAGCCATGAACGACCATTTTCAATAATATCGAAGGCTAACACCTACGAATTTTTGACCAAGAAATGGTCACCACCAGAAATCCAAGAATGTGATCTACGACAAGGAAACATATGTGTGGTGAGGTGTATGAGCCTCTGGTCGACGATCAATGGCCACACAACCCCCATTTTGCCGAAAATAGCCATGAATGACCATTTTCAATAATACCGAAGGCTAACACGTACGAGTTTTTAACCAAGAAATGGTTTCCACCAGAAATCCAAGAATGTAATCTATGGCAAGGAAACATATGTGGGGTGAGGTTTATGAGCCTCTAGTCAATGATAAATGGGCACACAACCCCCATTTTTGATGAAAATAGCCATGAGCGACCTTGAAAATAGCCATGAGCGACCATTTTCAATAATACTAGAGGCTAACACCTACGGATTTTAGACCAAGAAATGGTCTCCACCAGAAATCCAAGAATGTGATCTATGGCAAGGAAACATATGTGGGTGAGGTGTATGAGCGTCTGGTCGATGATCAATGGCCACACAACCCCCATTTTTGTCGAAAATAGCCATGAACGACCATTTTCAATAATACCGAAGGCTAACACCTACAGATTTTTGACCAAGAAATGGTCTCCACCAGAAATCCAAGAATGTGATCTATGGCAAGGAAACATATGTGGGGTGAGGTGTATGAGCCTCTAGTCGATGATCAATGGCCACACAACCCCCATTTTTGTCGAAAATAGCCATGAATGACCATTTTCAAAAATACCAAAGGCTAACACGTACGGATTTTTAACCAAGAAATGGTCTCCACCAGAAATCCAAGAATGTGATCTATGGCAAGGAAACATATGTGGGGTGAGGTGTACGAGCCTCTGGTCGATGATCAATGGCCACACAACCCCCATTTTGCCGAAAATAGCCATGAGCGACCATTTTCAATAATATTAGAGGCTAAGACCTACGGATTTTTGACCAAGAAATGGTCTCCACCAGAAATCCAAGAATGTGATCTATGGCAAGGAAACATATGTGGGGTGAGGTGTATGAGCCTCTGGTCGATGATCAATGGCCACACAACCCCCATTTTTGTCGAAAATAGCCATGAACGACCATTTTCAATGACACTGAAGGCTAACACCTACGGATTTTTGACCAAGAAATGGTCTCCACCATAAATCCAAGAATGTGATCTATGGCAAGGAAACATATGTGTAGTGAGGTGTATGAGCCTCTGGTCGAAGATCAATGGCCACACAACCCCCATTTTTGTCGAAAATAGCCATGAATGACCATTTTCAAAAATACCAAAGGCTAACACATTCGGATTTTTGCCCAAGAAATGGTCTCCACCAGAAATCCAAGAATGTGATCTATGGCAAGGAAACATATGTGGGGTGAGGTGTATGAGCCTCTGGTCGACGATCAATGGCCACACAACCCCCATTTTTGTCGAAAATAGCCATGAACGACCATTTTCAATAATACCGAAGGCTAACACCTACGGATTTTTGACCAAGAAATGGTCTCCACCAGAAATCCAAGAATGTGATCTATGGCAAGGAAACATATGTGGGGTGAGGTGTATGAGCCTCTAGTCAATGATCAATGGCCACACAACCCCCATTTTTGTCGAAAATAGCCATGAACGACCATTTTCAATAATATCGAAGGCTAACACCTACGAATTTTTGACCAAGAAATGGTCTCCACCAGAAATCCAAGAATGTAATCTACGACAAGGAAACATATGTGGGGTGAGGTGTATGAGCCTCTGGTCGACGATCAATGGCCACACAACCCCCATTTTGCCGAAAATAGCCATGAATGACCATTTTCAATAATACCGAAGGCTAACACGTACGAGTTTTTAACCAAGAAATGGTTTCCACCAGAAATCCAAGAATGTAATCTATGGCAAGGAAACATATGTGGGGTGAGGTTTATGAGCCTCTAGTCGATGATAAATGGCCACACAACCCCCATTTTTTATGAAAATAGCCATGAGCGACCTTGAAAATAGCCATGAGCGACCATTTTCAATAATACTAGAGGCTAACACCTACGGATTTTAGACCAAGAAATGGTCTCCACCAGAAATCCAAGAATGTGATCTATGGCAAGGACACATATGTGGGGTGAGGTGTATGAGCGTCTGGTCGATGATCAATGGCCACACAACCCCCATTTTTGTCGAAAATAGCCACGAACGACCATTTTCAATAATACCGAAGGCTAACACCTACGGATTTTTGACCAAGAAATGGTCTCCACCAGAAATCCAATAATGTGATCTATGGCAAGGAAACATATGTGGGGTGAGGTGTATGAGCCTCTAGTCGATGATCAATGGCCACACAACCCCCATTTTTGTCGAAAATAGCCATGAATGACCATTTTCAAAAATACCAAAGGCTAACACGTACGGATTTTTAACCAAGAAATGGTCTCCACCAGAAATCCAAGAATGTGATCTATGGCAAGGAAACATATGTGGGGTGAGGTGTACGAGCCTCTGGTCGATGATCAATGGCCACACAACCCCCATTTTGCCGAAAATAGCCATGAGCGACCATATTCAATAATATTAGAGGCTAAGACCTACGGATTTTTGACCAAGAAATGGTCTCCACCAAAAATCCAAGAATGTGATCTATGGCAAGGAAACATATGTGGGGTGAGGTGTATGAGCCTCTGGTCGATGATCAATGGCCACACAACCCCCATTTTTGTCGAAAATAGCCATGAACGACCATTTTCAATGACACTGAAGGCTAACACCTACGGATTTTTGACCAAGAAATGGTCTCCACCATAAATCCAAGAATGTGATCTATGGCAAGGAAACATATGTGTAGTGAGGTGTATGAGCCTCTGGTCGAAGATCAATGGCCAGACAACCCCCATTTTTGTCGAAAATAGCCATGAATGACCATTTTCAAAAATACCAAAGGCTAACACATTCGGATTTTTGCCCAAGAAATGGTCTCCACCAGAAATCCAAGAATGTGATCTATGGCAAGGAAACATATGTGGGGTGAGGTGTATGAGCCTCTGGTCGACGATCAATGGCCACACAACCCCCATTTTTGTCGAAAATAGCCATGAACGACCATTTTCAATAATACCGAAGGCTAACACCTACGGATTTTTGACCAAGAAATGGTCTCCACCAGAAATCCAAGAATGTGATCTATGGCAAGGAAACATATGTGGGGTGAGGTGTATGAGCCTCTAGTCGATGATCAATGGCCACACAACCCCCATTTTTGTCGAAAATAGCCATGAATGACCATTTTCAAAAATACCAAAGGCTAACACGTACGGATTTTTAACCAAGAAATGGTCTCCACCAGAAATCCAAGAATGTGATCTATGGCAAGGAAACATATGTGGGGTGAGGTGTACGAGCCTCTGGTCGATGATCAATGGCCACACAACCCCCATTTTGCCGAAAATAGCCATGAATGACCATTTTCAATAATACCGAAGGCTAACACGTACGAGTTTTTAACCAAGAAATGGTTTGCACCAAAATCCAAGAATGTAATCTATGGTGTGATCTATGGCAAGGAAACATATGTGGGGTGAGGTGTATGAGCCTCTGGTCGACGATCAATGGCCACACAACCCTAATTTTTATCGAAAATAGCCATGAACGACCATTTTCAATAATACCGAAGGCTAACACGTATGGATTTTCGACCAAGAAATGGTCTCCACCAGAAATCCGATAATGTGATCTATGGCAAGGAAACATATGTGAGGTGAGGTGTACGAGCCTCTGGTCGATGATCAATGGCCACACAACCCCCATTTTTGTCAAAAATAGCCATGAACGACCATTTTCAATAATACCGAAGGCTAACACCTACAGATTTTTGACCAAGAAATGGTCTGCACCATAAATCCAAGAATGTGATCTATGGCAAGTAAACATATGTGCAGTGAGGTGTATGAGCCTCTGGTCGAATATCAATGGCCACACAACCCCCATTTTTGTCGAAAATAGCAATGAACGACCATTTTCAATAGTACCGAAGGCTAACACATTCCGATTTTTGACCAAGAAATGGTCTCCACCAGAAATCAAAGAATGTGATCTATGGCAAGAAAACATATGTGGGGTGAGGTTTACGAGCCTCTGGTCGATGATCAATGGCCACACAACCCCCATTTTTGTCGAAAATATCCATGAATGACCATTTTCAATAATACCGAAGGCTAACACCTACGGATTTTTGACCAAGAAATGGTCTCCACCAGAAATCCAAGAATGTGATCTATGGCAAGGAAACATATGTGGGGTGAGGTGTACGAGCCTCTAGTCGATGATCAATGGCCACACAACCCCCATTTTGCCGAAAATAGCCATGAACGACCATTTTCAATAATACCGAAGGCTAACACGTACGAGTTTTTAACCAAGAAATGGTCTCCACCAGAAATCCAAGAATGTGATCTATGGCAAGGAAACAGTGATCTATGGCAAGGAAACATATGTGGGGTGAGGTGTATGAGCGTCTGGTCGATAATCAATGGCCACACAACCCCCATTTTTGTCGAAAATAGCCATGAATGACCATTTTCAATAATACCGAAGGCTAACACCTACGAATTTTTGACCAAGAAATGGTCTCCACCAGAAATCCAAGAATGTGATCTATGGCAAGGAAACATATGTGGGGTGAGGTGTACGAGCCTCTGGTCGATGAACAATGGCCACACAACCCCCATTTTGCCGAAAATAGCCATGAACGACCATTTTCAATAATACCGAAGGCTAACACCTACTAATTTTTGACCAAGAAATGGTCTCCACCATAAATCCAAGAATGTGATCTATGGCAAGGAAACATATGTGTAGTGAGGTGTATGAGCCTCTGGTCGAAGATCAATGGTCTCCACCAGAAATCCAAGAATGTGATCTATGGCAAGGAAACATATGTGTGGTGAGGTGTACGAGCCTCTGGTCGATGATCAATGGCCACACAACCCCCATTTTTTATGAAAATAGCCATGAGCGACCATTTTCAATAATACTAGAGGCTAACTCCTACGGATTTTAGACCAAGAAATGGTCTCCACCAGAAATCCAAGAATGTGATCTATGGCAAGGAAACATATGTGGGGTGAGGTTTATGAGCCTCTAGTCGATGATAAATGGCCACACAACCCCATTTTTTATGAAAATAGCCATGAGCGACCTTGAAAATAGCCATGAGCGACCATTTTCAATAATACTAGAGGCTAACACCTACGGATTTTAGACCAAGAAATGGTCTCCACCAGAAATCCAAGAATGTGTTCTATGGCTAGGAAACATATGTGGGGTGAGGTGTACGAGCCTCTGGTCGATGATCAATGGCCACACAACCCCCATTTTGCCGAAAATAGCCATGAACAACCATTTTCAATAATACCAAAGGCTAACATGTCCGAGTTTTTAACCAAGAAATGGTTTCCACCAGAAATCCAAGAATGTGATCTATGGCAAGGAAACATATGTGGTGAGGTGTATGAGCCTCTAGTCGATGATCAATGGCCACACAACCCCCATTTTTGTCGAAAATAGCCATGAATTACCATTTTCAAAAATACCGAAGGCTAACACATTCGGATTTTTGCCCAAGAAATGGTCTCCACCAGAAATCCAAGAATGTGATCTATGGCAAGGAAACATATGTGTAGTGAGGTGTATGAGCCTCTGGTCGAAGATCAATGGTCTCCACCAAAAATCCAAGAATGTGATCTATGGCAAGGAAACATATGTGGGGTGAGGTGTATGAGCCTCTGGTCGATGATCAATGGCCACACAACCCCCATTTTGCCGAAAATAGCCATGAATGACCATTTTCAATAATACCGAAGGCTAACACGTACGAGTTTTTAACCAAGAAATGGTTTCCACCAGAAATCCAAGAATGTAATCTATGGCAAGGAAACATATGTGGGGTGAGGTGTACGAGCCTCTGGTCGATGATAAATGGCCACACAACCCCCATTTTTGATGAAAATAGCCATGAACGACCATTTCAATAATATCGAAAGGTAACACCTACGGATTATTGACCAACAAATGGTCTCCACCAGAAATCCAAGAATGTGATCTATGGCAAGGAAACATATGTGGGGTGAGGTGTATGAGCCTCTGGTCGACGATCAATGGCCACACAACCCTAATTTTTGTCGAAAATAGCCATGAACGACCATTTTCAATGACACTGAAGGCTAACACCTACGGATTTTTGACCAAGAAATGGTCTCCACCAGAAATCCAAGAATGTGATCTATGGCAAGGAAACATATGTGGGGTGAGGTGTACGAGCCTCTGGTCGATGATCAATAGCCACACAACCCCCATTTTGCCGAAAACAGCCATGAACGACCATTTTCAATAATACCGAAGGCTAACACCTACTGATTTTTGACCAAGAAATGGTCTCCACCATAAATCCAAGAATGTGATCTATGGCAAGGAAACATATGTGTAGTGAGGTGTATGAGCCTCTGGTCGAAGATCAATGGTCTCCACCAGAAATCCAAGAATGTGATCTATGGCAAGGAAACATATGTGGGGTGAGGTGTATGAGCCTCTGGTCTATGATCAATGGCCACACAACCCCCATTTTGCCGAAAATAGCCATGAATGACCATTTTCAATAATACCGAAGGCTAACACGTACGAGTTTTTAACCAAGAAATGGTTTCCACCAGGAATCCAAGAATGTAATCTATGGCAAGGAAACATATGTGGGGTGAGGTGTACGAGCCTCTGGTCGATGATAAATGGCCACACAACCCCCATTTTTGATGAAAATAGCCTTGAGCGACCATTTTCAATAATACTAGAGGCTAACACCTACGGATTTTAGACCAAGAAATGGTCTCCACCAGAAATCCAAGAATGTGATCTATGGCAAGGAAACATATGTGGGGTGAGGTTTATGAGCCTCTAGTCGATGATAAATGGCCACACAACCCCCATTTTTTATGAAAATAGCCATGAGCGACCTTGAAAATAGCCATGAGCGACCATTTTCAATAATACTAGAGGCTACACCTACGAATTTTAGACCAAGAAATGGTCTCCACCAGAAATCCAAGAATGTGATCTATGGCTAGGAAACATATGTGGGGTGAGGTGTATGAGCCTCTGGTCGATGATCAATGGCCACACAACCCCCATTTTGCCGAAAATAGCCATGGACGACCATTTTCAATAATACCGAAGGCTAACATGTACGAGTTTTTAACCAAGAAATGGTTTCCACCAGAAATCCAAGAATGTGATCTATGGCAAGGAAACATATGTGGTGAGGTGTATGAGCCTCTAGTCGATGATCAATGGCCACACAACCCCCATTTTTGTCGAAAATAGCCATGAATGACCATTTTCAAAAATACCGAAGGCTAACACATTCGGATTTTTGCCCAAGAAATGGTCTCCACCAGAAATCCAAGAATGTGATCTATGGCAAGGAAACATATGTGTAGTGAGGTGTATGAGCCTCTGGTCGAAGATCAATGGTCTCCACCAGAAATCCAAGAATGTGATCTATGGCAAGGAAACATATGTGAGGTGAGGTGTATGAGCCTCTGGTCGATGATCAATGGCCACACAACCCCCATTTTGCCGAAAATAGCCATGAACGACCATTTTCAATAATACCGAAGGCTAACACGTACGAGTTTTTAACCAAGAAATGGTTTCCACCAGAAATCCAAGAATGTAATCTATGGCAAGGAAACATATGTGGGGTGAGGTGTACGAGCCTCTGGTCGATGATAAATGGCCACACAACCCCCATTTTTGATGAAAATAGCCATGAACGACCATTTTCAATAATATCGAAAGCTAACACCTATGGATTTTTGACCAACAAATGGTCTCCACCAGAAATCCAAGAATGTGATCTATGGCAAGGAAACATATGTGGGGTGAGGTGTATGAGCCTCTGGTCGACGATCAATGGCCACACAACCCTAATTTTTGTCGAAAATAGCCATGAACGACCATTTTCAATGACATTGAAGGCTAACACCTACGGATTTTTGACCAAGAAATGGTCTCCACCATAAATCCAAGAATGTGATCTATGGCAAGGAAACATATGTGTAGTGAGGTGTATGAGCCTTTGGTCGAAGATCAATGGTCTCCACCAGAAATCCAAGAATGTGATCTATGGCAAGGAAACATATGTGGGGTGAGGTGTATGAGCCTCTGGTCGATGATCAATGGCCACACAACCCCCATTTTGCCGAAAATAGCCATGAATGACCATTTTCAATAATACCGAAGGCTAACACGGACGAGTTTTTAACCAAGAAATGGTTTCCACCAGAAATCCAAGAATGTAATCTATGGCAAGGAAACATATGTGGGGTGAGGTGTACGAGCCTCTGGTCGATGATCAATGGCCACACAACCCGCATTTTTTATGAAAATAGCCATGAGCGACCATTTTCAATAATACTAGAGGCTAACACCTACGGATTTTAGACCAAGAAATGGTCTCCACCAGAAATCCAAGAATGTGATCTATGGCAAGGAAACATATGTGGGGTGAGGTGTATGAGCCTCTAGTCGATGATCAATGGCCACACAACCCCCATTTTTTATGAAAATAGCCATGAGCGACCATTTTCAATAATACTAGAGGCTAAGACCTACGGATTTTTCTAGTATTATTGAAAATGGTCGCTCATGGCTATTTTCAAGGTCGCTCATGTCTATTTTCATAAAAAATGGGGGTTGTGTGGCCATTTATCATCGACTAGAGGCTCATAAACCTCACCCCACATATGTTTCCTTGCCATAGATCACATTCTTGGATTTCTGGTGGAGACCATTTCTTGGTAAAAAATCCGTACGTGTTAGCCTTTGGTATTTTTGAAAATGGTCTCCACCAGAAATCCAAGAATGTGATCTATGGCAAGGAAACATATGTGGGGTGAGGTGTATGAGCGTCTGGTCGATGATCAATGGACACACAACCCCCATTTTTTATGAAAATAGCCATGAACGACCATTTTCAATAATACCGAAGGCTAACACCCACGATTTTTTGACCAAGAAATGGTCTCCACCAGAAAAACAAGAATGTGACCTATGGCAAGGAAACATATGTGGGGTGAGGTGTATGAGCCTTTGGTCGATGATCAATGGCCACACAACCCCCATTTTTGTCGAAAATAGCCATGAACGACCATCTTCAATAATACCGAAGGCTAACACCTACGGATTTTTGACCAAGAAATGGTCTCCACCAGAAATCCAAGAATGTGATCTATGGCAAGGAAACATATGTGGGGTGAGGTGTATGAGCCTCTGGTCGATGATCAATGGCCACACAACCCCCATTTTTGTCGAAAATAGCCATGAACGACCATTTTCAATAATATCGAAGGCTAACACCTACGGATTTTTGACCAAGAAATGGTCTCCACCAGAAATCCAAGAATGTGATCTACGACAAGGAAACATATGTGGGGTGAGGTGTATGAGCCTCTGGTCGACGATCAATGGCCACACAACCCCCATTTTGCCGAAAATAGCCATGAATGACCATTTTCAATGACACTGACGGCTAACACCTACGGATTTTTGACCAAGAAATGGTCTCCACCATAAATCCAAGATTGTGATCTATGGCAAGAAAACATATGTGTAGTGAGGTGTATGAGCCTCTGGTTGAAGATAAATGGCCACACAACCCCCATTTTTGTCGAAAATAGCCATGAATAACCATTTTCAATAGTACCGAAGGCTAACACATTCGGATTTTTGCCCAAGAAATGGTCTCCACCAGAAATCCAAGAATGTGTTCTGCGGCAAGAAAACATATGTGGGTGAGGTGTATGAGCCTCTGGTCGATGATCAATGGCCACAGAACCTCTATTTTGTAGAAAATAGCCATGAACGAAAATTTTCAATAATACCGTAGGCTAACACATACGGATTTTTGACCAAGAAATGGTCTCCACCAGAAATCCAAGAATGTGATCTACGACAAGGAAACATATGTGGGTGAGGTGTATGAGCCTCTGGTCGATGATCAATGGCCACACAACCCCCATTTTGTCGAAAATAGCCATGAACGACCACGACCATTTTCAATAATACTGAAGGCTAACACGTACGAATTTTTGACCAAGAAATGCTCTCCACTAGAAATCCAAGAATGTGATCTATGGCAAGGAAACATATGTGGGGTGAGGTGTACGAGCCTCTGGTTGATGATAAATGGCCACACAAACCCCATTTTTGATGCAATTAGCCATGTACGACCATTTTCAATAATACCGAAGGCTAACACCTACGGATTTTTGACCAACAAATGGTCTCCACCAGAAATCCAAGAATGTGGTCTATGGCAAGGAAACATATGTGGGGTGAGGTGTATGAGCCTTTGGTCGATGATCAATGGCCACACAACCCCCATTTTTGTCGAAAATAGCTATGAACGACCATTTTCAATAATACAGAAGGCTAACACCTACGGATTTTTGACCAAGAAATGGTCTCCACCAGAAATCTAAGAATGTGATCTATAGCAAGAAAACGTATGTGGGGTGAAGTGTACGAGCCTCTAGTCAATGATAAATGGCCACACAACCCCCATTTATTTCGAAAATAGTGATCAACGACCATTTTCAATAATACCGAAGGCTAACACGTACGAGTTTTTAACCAAGAAATGGCATGAATGACCATTTTCAATAATACCGAAGGCTAACACCTACGGATTTTTGACCAAGAAATGGTCTCCACCAGAAATCCAAGAATGTGATCTATGGCAAGGAAACTTATGTGGGGTGAGGTGTACGAGCCTCTAGTCGATGATCAATGGCCACACAACCCCCATTTTGCCGAAAATAGCCATGAACGACCATTTTCAATAATACCGAAGGCTAACACGTACGAGTTTTTGACCAAGAAATGGTCTCCACCAGAAATCCAAGAATGTGATCTATGGCAAGGAAACATATGTGGGGTGAGGTTTATGAGCCTCTAGTCGATGATAAATGGCCACACAACCCCCATTTTTTATGAAAATAGCCATGAGCGACCTTGAAAATAGCCATGAGCGACCATTTTCAATAATATCGAAGGCTAACACGTACGGATTTTTGACCAAGAAATGGTTTCCACCAGAAATCCAAGAATGTAATCTATGGCAAGGAAACATATGTGGGGTGAGGTTTATGAGCCTCTAGTCGATGATAAATGGCCACACAACCCCCATTTTTTATGAAAATAGCCATGAGCGACCTTGAAAATAGCCATGAGCGACCATTTTCAATAATACTAGAGGCTAACACCTACGGATTTTTGACCAAGAAATGGTCTCCACCAGAAATCCAAGAATGTGATCTATGGCAAGGAAACATATGTGGGGTGAGGTGTACGAGCTCTGGTCGATGATCAATGGCCACAGAACCCCCATTTTGCCGAAAATAGCCATGAACGACCATTTTCAATAATACCGAAGGCTAACACGTACGAGTTTTTGACCAAGAAATGGTCTCCACCAGAAATCCAAGAATGTGATCTATGGCAAGGAAACATATGTGGGGTGAGGTTTATGAGCCTCTAGTCGATGATAAATGGCCACACAACCCCCATTTTTTTATGAAAATAGCCATGAGCGACCTTGAAAATAGCCATGAGTGACCATTTTCAATAATACTAGAGGCTAACACCTACGGATTTTAGACCAAGAAATGGTCTCCACCAGAAATCCAAGAATGTGATCTATGGCAAGGAAACATATGTGGGGTGAGGTGTATGAGCGTCTGGTCGATGATCAATGGCCACACAACCCCCATTTTGTCGAAAATAGCCATGAATTACCATTTTCAATAATACCGAAGGCTAACACGTACGAGTTTTTAACCAAGAAATGGTCTCCACCAGAAATCCAAGAATGTGATCTATGGAAAGGAAACATATGTGGGGTGAGGTGTACGAGCCTCTGGTCGATGATCAATGGCCACAGAACCCCCATTTTGCCGAAAATAGCCATGAACGACCATTTTCAATAATACCGAAGTATGTGGGGTGAGGTGTATGAGCCTCTGGTCGACGATCAATGGCCACACAACCCCCATTTTGCCGAAAATAGCCATGAATGACCATTTTCAATAATACTAGAGGCTAAGACCTACGGATTTTAGACCAAGAAATGGTCTCCACCAGAAATCCAATAATGTGATCTATGGCAAGGAAACATATGTGGGGTGAGGTGTATGAGCATCTGGTTGATGATCAATGGCCACACAACCCCCATTTTTGTCGAAAATAGCCATGAACGACCCTTTTCAAAAATACCGAAGGCTAACACCTACGGATTTTTGACCAAGAAATGGTCTCCACCAGAAATCCAAGAATGTGATCTATGGCAAGGAAACATATGTGGGGTGAGGTGTATGAGCCTCTGGTCGACGATCAATGGCCACACAACCCTAATTTTTGTCGAAAATAGCCATGAACGACCATTTTCAATGACACTGAAGGCTAACACCTACGGATTTTTGACCAAGAAATGGTCTCCACCAGAAATCCAAGAATGTGATCTATTGCAAGGAAACATATGTGGAGACCATTTCTTCGGTACTATCGATGATAAATGGCCACACAACCCCCATTTTTTAAGAAAATAGCCATGAGCGACCTTGAAAATAGCCATGAGCGACCATTTTCAATAATACTAGAGGCTAACACCTACGGATTTTAGACCAAGAAATGGTCTCCTCATCGACCAGAGGCTCATACACCTCACCCACATATGTTTCCTTGTCGTAGATCACATTCTTGGATTTCTGGTGGAGACCATTTCTTGGTCAAAAATCCGTAGGTGTTAGCCTTCGATATTATTGAAAATGGTCGTTCATGGCTATTTTCGGCAAAAATGGGGGTTGTGTGGCCATTGATCATCGACCAGAGGCTCATACACCTCACCCCACATATGTTTCCTTGCCATAGATCACATTCTTGGATTTCTGGTGGAGACCATTTCTTGGTCAAAAATCCGTAGGTGTTAGCCTTCGGTATTATTGAAAATGGTCATTCATGGCTATTTTCGACAAAAATGGGGGTTGTGTGGCCATTGATCATCGACCAGAGGCTCATACACCTCACCCCACATATGTTTCCTTGCCATAGATCACATTCTTGGATTTCTGGTGGAGACCATTTCTTGGTCAAAAATCCATAGGTCTTAGCCTCTAATATTATTGAAAATGGTCGCTCATGGCTATTTTCATAAAAAATGGGGGTTGTGTGGCCATTTATCATCGACTAGAGGCTCATAAACCTCACCCCACATATGTTTCCTTGCCATAGATCACATTCTTGGATTTCTGGTGGAGACCATTTCTTGGTAAAAAATCCGTACGTGTTAGCCTTTGGTATTTTTGAAAATGGTCGTTCATGGCTTGGTCGATGATCAATGGCCACACAACCCCCATTTTTTATGAAAATAGCCATGAGCGACCATTTTCAATAATACTAGAGGCTAAGACCGACGGATTTTTGACCAAGAAATGGTCTCCACCAGAAATCCAAGAATGTGATCTATGGCAAGGAAACATATGTGGGGTGAGGTGTATGAGCGTCTGGTCGATGATCAATGGACACACAACCCCCATTTTTTGTGAAAATAGCCATGAATGACCATTTTCAATAATACCGAAGGCTAACACCCACGATTTTTTGACCAAGAAATGGTCTCCACCAGAAAAACAAGAATGTGACCTATGGCAAGGAAACATATGTGGGGTGAGGTGTATGAGCCTTTGGTCGATGATCAATGGCCACACAACCCACATTTTTGTCGAAAATAGCCATGAACGACCATCTTCAATAATACCGAAGGCTAACACCTACGGATTTTTGACCAAGAAATGGTCTCCACCAGAAATCCAAGAATGTGATCTATGGCAAGGAAACATATGTGGGGTGAGGTGTATGAGCCTCTGGTCGATGATCAATGGCCACACAACCCCCATTTTTGTCGAAAATAGCCATGAACGACCATTTTCAATAATATCGAAGGCTAACACCTACGGATTTTTGACCAAGAAATGGTCTCCACCAGAAATCCAAGAATGTGATCTACGACAAGGAAACATATGTGGGGTGAGGTGTATGAGCCTCTGGTCGACGATCAATGGCCACACAACCCCCATTTTGCCGAAAATAGCCATGAATGACCATTTTCAATGACACTGACGGCTAACACCTACGGATTTTTGACCAAGAAATGGTCTCCACCATAAATCCAAGATTGTGATCTATGGCAAGAAAACATATGTGTAGTGAGGTGTATGAGCCTCTGGTTGAAGATAAATGGCCACACAACCCCCATTTTTGTCGAAAATAGCCATGAATAACCATTTTCAATAGTACCGAAGGCTAACACATTCGGATTTTTGCCCAAGAAATGGTCTCCACCAGAAATCCAAGAATGTGTTCTGCGGCAAGAAAACATATGTGGGTGAGGTGTATGAGCCTCTGGTCGATGATCAATGGCCACAGAACCTCTATTTTGTAGAAACTAGCCATGAACGAAAATTTTCAATAATACCGTAGGCTAACACATACGGATTTTTGACCAAGAAATGGTCTCCACCAGAAATCCAAGAATGTGATCTACGACAAGGAAACATATGTGGGTGAGGTGTATGAGCCTCTGGTCGATGATCAATGGCCACACAACCCCCATTTTGTCGAAAATAGCCATGAACGACCACGACCATTTTCAATAATACTGAAGGCTAACACGTACGAATTTTTGACCAAGAAATGCTCTCCACTAGAAATCCAAGAATGTGATCTATGGCAAGGAAACATATGTGGGGTGAGGTGTACGAGCCTCTGGTTGATGATAAATGGCCACACAAACCCCATTTTTGATGCAATTAGCCATGTACGACCATTTTCAATAATACCGAAGGCTAACACCTACGGATTTTTGACCAACAAATGGTCTCCACCAGAAATCCAAGAATGTGGTCTATGGCAAGGAAACATATGTGGGGTGAGGTGTATGAGCCTTTGGTCGATGATCAATGGCCACACAACCCCCATTTTTGTCGAAAATAGCTATGAACGACCATTTTCAATAATACAGAAGGCTAACACCTACGGATTTTTGACCAAGAAATGGTCTCCACCAGAAATCTAAGAATGTGATCTATAGCAAGAAAACGTATGTGGGGTGAAGTGTACGAGCCTCTAGTCAATGATAAATGGCCACACAACCCCCATTTATTTCGAAAATAGTGATCAACGACCATTTTCAATAATACCGAAGGCTAACACGTACGAGTTTTTAACCAAGAAATGGCATGAATGACCATTTTCAATAATACCGAAGGCTAACACCTACGGATTTTTGACCAAGAAATGGTCTCCACCAGAAATCCAAGAATGTGATCTATGGCAAGTGTTGGGGTTGTGCTTCGGTGCGCCGAAGGTCTCACACGAAGAAACAGCTTCGGCTAAAGTCGTCTCCAAGAGATGGCCGAAGGTCCCTTTTCATGGAGCTTCGGCGTTTTAAACCGACATAGAGATAGAATGACCTTTTTATACATATAGGTCTGAGTCAATGCTGTAAACTTTCGCAAGGGACATAATTGTAATTTGTCACAGGCTGCGACCTGTGCCTATAAATAGATGAACAGTACCTCTGTACTGTTCACGTGAACCTGTCATTTGCTTTCACATCACGCTTGTACTTTTGCCTTCTGCAGGACCGAAGGTACATTTGTAATTCAAAATCATTCATATTCATTAATACAAGTAGAGATAATTCTATGACAATATTTAGATGTTTATTTCATATTCTATGATTTATGTGAATGCTTCATTCTTCGTTGTTATGCTTACGAAGGTATGTCCTTCGTAACCTTCGTCCGAGATGCTTTATATCCCGAAGGGATATATCGTTATGGAGGACGAAGGACCTTAACACTTAACATTCTTTGTGTTGCCTTGTTCTTAATTCTTAGCATTTGAGAACAAGTCCCCAACATTGGCGCCCACCTCCGGTCAACTCACTTCCACCTTTCTGAGCTGATGGCTTCGTTCAACACTCAAGCTGGAGCTGCTTCGGCTTCGAAGCTGGTGCTCCCGATAACAGGCGGTTCTTGCTCAGAGCCAGCTAACAAAAAGCAGAAGAAGGAGGCTCAGAGAAGGGTGCAGCATGTTGGAGTGCAGGGACCCTTCATTAAGTCAAAATGGTCTCACATTCCAATTACTTTCTCTCAGGAAGATCTTCAGCTCAAGGACTATCCTCACAATGATGCTATGGTCATTTCTTGTGTGATCAAAGGGTTTCTGGTTCACAATGTCCTAGTTGACACAGGCAGTGCAGCTGACATTATATTTGCCAAGGCCTTCAGACAGATGCAAGAGCCTGAAGACAAGATTCATGATGCTACGCACCCTCTTTGTGGCTTCGGAGGGCGGCAGATTGTGGCACTCGGGAAGATTACCATGCCAGTAACCTTCGGATTTGTTAATAACACAAGGATTGAGCAAATTGTGTTTGATATTGTTGACATGGAATACCCCTACAACGCCATCATTGGTCGTGGTACCCTAAATGCTTTTGAAGCAATTCTTCACCCAGCTTATCTCTGCATGAAGATACCTTCGGACCAAGGGCCTATTGCTATTCATGGGAGTCAGGAAGCTGCCAGAAGGGCCGAAGGAAGCTGGACTGATTCCAAGGCAATCCATAATATAGATGGAGTTGAAGCTTGTGAACAGTATAAGTTCAGGAGGGAAAAAGCAGCTTCGGCTGATCAGCCGAAGCCCATGCTGCTGTGTGAAGATATAGCAGAGCAGAAGGTGCTATTGGGCTCGCAATTATCTGAAGATCAAGAGAAAACCTTGATAAGGTTTTTATTCAACAATAAAGATGTTTTTGCATGGTCAGCCAATGATCTTTGTGGAGTGAATCGAGATGTTATTGAACATTCGCTCAATGTTGACCCATCCTTCAGACCCCGCAAGCAGAGGCTTCGGAAAATGTCTGATGACAAGGCCGAAGGGGCTCGCAACGAAGTAAAAAGACTCCTAAGTGCAGGAGTTATCAGAGAAGTGAAGTATCCAGAATGGCTAGCTAACACTGTTATGGTGAAGAAGGCCAATGGAAAGTGGAGAATGTGTATTGATTTCACAGATCTCAACAAGGCTTGTCCGAAGGATGAGTTCCCGCTGCCATGGATAGACTCTTTAGTTGATGCAGCAGCCTCTTCGGAACTCATGAGTCTCCTGGATTGTTACTCAGGCTATCATCAAATCTGGATGAAAAAGGAGGATGAGCCGAAGACTAGTTTCATAACCCCAAGTGGTACATATTGCTATCTTCGGATGCCTGAGGGGCTTAAGAATGCTGGAGGGAGTTTCAGCAGGATGACTGCGAAGGTTCTCCAATCTCAGATAGGCAGAAATGTGTTGACCTATGTTGATGACATTATTGTAAAAAGCACGAAGCAAGAAGACCATATTGCTGATCTGCAGGAGACCTTCGCCAGCTTCAGACAAGCTGGTCTGAAGCTGAATCCAGAAAAATGTGTCTTCGGAGTGAAGAAGGGTAAGTTCCTTGGATGCTTGGTTTCAACAAAGGGAATTGAAGCTAACCCAAATAAAATCGAAGCTATACTTCGAATGGAGCCACCAACCACAAGAAAGGGGGCCCAAAGATTGACAGGAAGACTGGCTTCTCTTAACAGATTTATATCCAGATCAGCGGAAAGAAATCTACCCTTCTTCGAGGTGCTAAAATCAGCTGAAGTCTTTCAATGGGGCCCAGCTCAACAAAAAGCTTTCGAAGAACTCAAGCAATACCTGATAGATCTAACAACATTAACTCCACCAATGCCAGGGGCTCCTCTGTTGTTGTATGTGGCAGCTTCGCACTCAGCAGTAAGTGCGGCACTTGTGCAGGAGAAGTTTGATGGACAAATCAAGAAGCAGGTCCCAGTATATTTTGTATCTGAGGTCCTTAGTGTCTCAAAGAAAAATTATACAGAACTGGAGAAGGTGTTGTATGCCGTTCTAATGGCATCCAGGAAGCTTCGGCATTATTTTCAGGCATATAATATTATTGTTCCTTCTTCGCAGCCGTTGAAAGATATCATGAGAAATAAAGAAGCTACTGGCCGAATTGGAAAATGGGCTGCGGAGCTTAATGAATTTTACATTGATTATGTGCACAGATCCTCGATCCAGTCTCAAGCATTGGCAGATTTTATTGCCGACTGGACGCCAGGGGCTCAGGGTGAAGAAGCGAATAAAGATACCGAAGCTTGGACAGTGTTTTGTGATGGATCCTGGGGAACCTTCGGAGCAGGAGCAGCTGCTGTTTTGGTTTCACCGTCCAAGGTTAAAACTTGCTATGCAGCAAGACTGGACTTCAGCTGCACAAATAATATTGCTGAGTACGAAGCCTTGCTCCTGGGTCTTCGGAAACTAAAGGCGATGGGGATCAGAAGGGCGATCCTTAAAACTGATTCTCAGATTGTTTCGGGTCATATTGACAAAAGTTGCAAGGCTAAAGACCCGAAGCTTGAAAAATACTTAGACACAGTCCGAAGGATCGAAGCTTCCTTCGAAGGATTTTCTGTTAAGAATATCCCTCGAGGACAAAATGAGCATGCTGATTTGTTAGCCAGGTCTGCAGCACAAGGGCTGCCGCTACCTTCGGATGTATTCTTCGAAACAATAAAGGCACCTTCAGTAGAGTTACTTGAAAGAGCAGTTCTTACTATTTCTCCTGTGTACAGTGAAGATTGGAGAACTGAAATAATTTCTTACCTTCAGGGCAACTTCCTATCAGATGACGAAGCTTATAATAAAAGAATAGAGGCAAGAGCTCGCCCGTATATCATTATAGAAGGGGAGTTATACAAGCATGGAGTTTGTGCCCCGCTGCTCAAGTGCTTGTCTAGAGCCGAAGGTATAGAGTTGATGAAGGAGATACATGCAGGCCTTTGTGGATCCCACATCGGATCCAGGCCGTTACTTGGAAAAGTGTTCCGTCAAGGATTTTATTGGCCGAAGGCAGCTTCGGATGCAGCTGAGTTAGTTCGAAAGTGCGAAGGTTGTCAGAAATGTGCAAAAGATCAAAAACAACCTTCGTCTTTGACACATCTAATACAACCCATCTGGCCATTGCAAAGGTGGGGCCTCGATCTGCTGGGCCCATTACCACCGGCTCAGGGCAATCTGAAATATGTTGTAGTTGCTGTGGAATATTTTTCCAAGTGGATTGAGGCGAAGCCATTAGCTACAATAACTTCGGCCACTGTCCAAAAATTTTTCTGGCAGAATATTGTCTGTCGCTTCGGAGTGCCGAAGGCTATAACTGTAGATAATGGAACACAATTCGACTCCGAAGAATTCAGAAATTTTTGTGATCAAATTGGCACGAAGATCCACTTTGCGTCAGTCAGGCACCCGGAGTCGAATGGTCTTGTTGAAAGGGCCAACGGCATCATAATGACAGGAATAATGAAGCTAATCTTTAATCAACCAAGGGGAAAGTGGCCAGATCAGCTTACCAAAGTGGTATGGAGCCATAACACAACAACATCAAGATCTACAGGCTTTACCCCATTTAAGTTGTTATTTGGTGACGAAGCAATAACCCCGGAAGAAGCCAAGGCTGGATCAATAAGAGTGGTAGCTTCGGCAGAATCAGGTCCCGAAGATACTTGTCTCGTGGAAAAAGATGCCTTAGAAGGGATCAGGCTCCAGGCCGTGGAGAATATCAATAAGTACCAGGCTGAAACAGTTAAATGGCGAGATAGAAAGGTCCGGCTAAAAAATATTGAGCCAGGGCACTTGGTGCTTCGGAGAGTGGCCAATCCGGATACAGTGGGCAAATTGCAACTGAAATGGGAAGGGCCTTTCTTAGTAGCATCTTCGTCAAGGCCTGGTTCGTACAGACTGAAGGACATGGATGGCAATGAAATTCCAAGATCTTGGAATGCGGATGAGCTTCGGCGGTTTTATGTATAACTCGATGTAATTTTGACTTTTCTTTTCTTTTTCATGGCACCCTTTTCCTTTCTAAAGGGGGAGAAAGGTTTTTAATGGGGCCATCACATGTAATTTTTCTTTTTAGTTTTATAAGAGCAAAATCCCCCAAAGATGTACATGTAAAAGCTGAGAGCGCACCATCGAGTGCCAAAACTGAAAAAGAGAAAAAGCTCCGAAGACGTCCCTAAGGGGATGCAGAGCTTACAGCGAAAAGTCAACGCTGATATTGCCTAAGTAAGAGGCGAAGAAGCTCCAAAGTCGTTCCTAAGGGAATGCAGAGCTAATGTGTGGTTGTTTCCAAGTAATGGCTGACAATATGGCTTCGGACATATGCTTCGGACATTCATTCGTGCATTACATTACATCATAACATTCGCATGCATAAGCATTCATTCATAGCATTTGTGTTCCCAAGTGGCTGCTTCGGCAAAAAAGCTTCGGAGAAGTGCCTTTTTATGACTTGATACGCTATGTTGTGTGCAAAAGTGAAAAGTTCCGTTGCTTTGGCACAAAGAAAAGTTTCAGTATAAGGGAGAACTGGATTTTTATGAATCGTTGTATATAAGAGTAGTAGTCTTTTATGTCTTGCTATGTAAAAGCTTCGGCAGGAAAAAGAAGTAGTTTTTTATGTTTTGCTATGTGAAGAAAAGCTTTGGCAAAAAGAGGAAGCGACCGTTTAGGCTTCGTTGTGTACGAAAAGAAGGGAAGGTGTTTTTTCGCCTTCGGCTCAAAATACTGATTTCGTCCACATCAAACCGACCCAATCGAAGGGTAAGGATATATTACAAGGTATGTACAAAGTTCCTTGAGAACAGTTCAATTGTATTTACAAAACTTGTTACAAAAGTATCCTGAGTTTTTTCCTACAGTACATTTCTACTGATCTTCATTAAGCTTCAGCTTCGGCGACAGTTTCGGCGACATAACTTAGGCATCATCTTCACCTTTGTCATCCTACATAAATCAAGGAATCGTGAGTAAAAATCAAGTGCAAAGAAAAAGGTAAGTACGAAGTATTATCTCTTACTGGTTCAAGATGGCTTCGTGCTTCATCTCCAGCCTTCTCCCGCCCGCCTTTTGTCCATATCATTTTTATAAATCTGTTGGAGATACTTCGGGCAAGGTCAGGCATATCATCCAGGATTGATGGAGATAAGGCGAAGTTGGGCCTGTTAACAACTTTTCCATGTTCACAGCCAGCCTTCATGAAGGCTGCAGCAGTCCCTCGAGAAGCTACCCAGGCACAGAAATCACCATGCCCAGCTATGACTTCGTCGAGCTCGTCAATTTCCCCCTCAATGTGATCGAAGGTTTGTGGTAGGTCTTCAGCTGAGGGGGTAAATTTTTCGCTGCTAGCTCCAACCGAATGAAAAATCTTTCTTAGTCGCTGAATGCACTTGTTGCTAAATTCTAGGCATTTTTCTTGAAGATTTGTCAGTAGTTTTCTCAAATCCGAATTCTGCTGAGCTTCGGCTTCAAGTTTTGCATTGAGATCTTGTTTTTCTTGTTCGAACTGCTCAGACTGGCGGAGAAGCTTCGTGTTCAGTTCTAATATTTTTGCTTCAGCTTCCGCCAGTAAACCTTCGGCTGCCTGGAGTTCGAAGTTCTTTTTCTCAAAAGCATCTGATTGTTCCTTTATTTTGTTTTCCAAATTTTCAATTATAACTTCATGCTTTTTATCTTCAAGATCCTGCTGCATTTGCAAGGCCTTGCTCAATAGCATACTCTACACAAACACAACCTTCATCAGATATGTTTTTGTTAGGAGCAATAAAAGTTAGGGGACAAGTCATTTACCTTGAAGTTGGAGTAAAACAAACTACCAACGACATGCTGTCGTCGGTAGCGGCTGATATCTGCTTCTAGCTTCGGAAATCCAATACTCTTGGACAGAGTACTAATAACTCTGGCCCCTGTTTGGTCCCGAATACACTTTAACTTCTCATCATCAACACCTCCGAAGAGGAGTGCCCCAGGTTTGTATCCGCAGGATTGGGCATACTCTTTAAGCTCTTCTATTTCAGCTTGTGTTAGATGTTCTCCAACTAAGTTTTGAAACGCGAAGGTTTCGTTTTTTGAAGCTTCGTCAGCAATTTCTTTTCCTTTCTTTGACGCTACGGTCACAGTTTCTCCGACAGCGGTAGCAGCTTCTTCTGCAGCCATGCCTAGCAGCATTTGGTCAATATGTTCAATTGTGCTCTCTAAATTAAAATCTTCAGCTGAGGTAGCTTCGGTGGCTGCGGCCTCCGAAGGTGCAATTTCAATATCTGCTCCCTCTGCAGCCGCTCGTGTTTTTTGGGCCGAAGCTCTTGGCGGCGTTTTGTCAATTACCTCTGTCACGGTAATGATTCTTTGTTTTTTCGCCTTGATTGTTTTCCTTGATTTCTCGGGCTCCTTGTCCTTCTGAAAAAACTTTGTCAGTTGAGGACCTAGTGGACTTAGCTTCGCAGGTAAGGATTCAGTCATTACCTTCAGAATTTCCCCAACAACAGCAGCAGAAGGCGATGCGGGGGGTTCTTCTGCTTCGGATGTTTGTTGCTTCGGAGAAGAAGCTTTCTTTTTCTTCTGAATTTTCTTCTTTATTGGTTCTTTTTCACCTTCATCTAAGGCTTCAGTTGCCCTTTTCCTTTTTTGGCCCCTGGCACCTTTGTTCAGCTCTTCGTAGTCTGGGTATTCGAAGCCCAGGGCGTCCAATACTCGATTCAGCCTTCGTTTTGGACGGCTGCCGAAGGCTGCAGTCATCAATTGATCTTCTTTCTTGGAATAATTACCAAGTATTTCGTTGCACATCACTTCAATCGTATCTAGCCACTCTTGGCAAGGAGTTTTAAAGAATTTCTTAAATTTGAAGTAGTAAGGCAAGCGTACAAGTTCACCCTTTTTCTTTTCCCCCTCCAGCTTCGGCATTTCCCACTCTTTTACACTAGGGAAAACTTTGAAAGCCAAGAATTCCTGGACCAGGTCCCTTGTACTGATATTTTCTGCAATTATTTTGAATTCATACATTGCTTTTTGAGTTGGACCCTCTGGTAACATGTGGCACTGGGGGCGGGTTTCTCCGAAGGTCAGTTCCAGTGGGCTTTGCACAAGCTTCTCTTTATCATCATCAACCTTAACATAGAACCATTCCGATTTCCACCCTGCTGCCCATTTGCTTCGGTAGCTAATCACAGGACACTTTGTAGTTTTCCGATAAGCAAAATTATAGCAACCAAAGTTGTCATGTAATCCATCCTTTCTAGCCTTTGTCTGATAGTGCAGTTCATGAACTCGGCAAAAGCTGTCCGCAAACGGTTCCACCGCCTGGCTTCGGAGTGCCCAAATATAAACACTAAGCCTAACGATAGCGTTAGGGGTTAGCTGGTGAAAATAGATTCCAAAATTATTCAATATCTCTGCAATAATCCCATGAAGGGGGAATCTCAACCCAGCCTTTAAGAAGCTTTTAAAAATAACAATTTCATCTTTCTCCGGCTTTGGAGTAGTCTCTTCTCCTCCGAAGCGTAGTAGCTTCCTTTGATTTTCAGTAAAATAGCCTGACTTTACCATCTTGGACAAATCAGCCTTCGAAACTGTAGATTTCCCGAAGTCCAAATGGCTGGGTTTGCTTGGTGTGGCAAGGTGATAATCATCTTCGGAGTCTGTTTCCTCAGCTTCTTCTCCTTCTGCTTCAGCGATTGCTTGTTCTGCATCATCAATAGGAATCTTTTCCGAAATCACTAGCCCGGACCGTTGCATGGCTTCGGAGATAGGGACGGTCTCCGAAGCTTCAGTTTCCTCCCCCTCGCGTTCAATCCTAGCGGTAGAGCGGATTCTGGCCATTTAACTATGAACTTGTGAAACTTTAATACTTTTTTCTCCGAAGCAGGTTTCAAGATGGAGCTTCGTTCAATTCTGACAAACAAGCTTCGGCGATGGTTAAAAATTTTGGCAGCAAAACAGTGCAAATAGCAATGAATGCTGTGGTAACTTCACAACTACTTGTCAGTTTATATAGTGCTGCAGGTAAGAAGGCGAAGCGGCGGAATTGTTATACCAGGCGCGCAGTAACTTGTACCCACTGCGCAGTGGACCGCAAGGATCAAACAGTAACTCTGCAAGGTGGGACCGACACGCGCTCGGAAGTCGGATCGTTTCTCCGCAACGAGCTCAGGGAAGGTGTTTTTTGGACCTTCGGCTTCCCGAAGCTGAAGAGGCTTTTTTCACGGGTCAAGCTCGTTACGAAGAACGATCTAGCACCGCGAAAGGGGCTACTGTTGGGGTTGTGCTTCGGTGCGCCGAAGGTCTCACACGAAGAAACAGCTTCGGCTAAAGTCGTCTCCAAGAGATGGCCGAAGGTCCCTTTTCATGGAGCTTCGGCGTTTTAAACCGACATAGAGATAGAATGACCTTTTTATACATATAGGTCTGAGTCAATGCTGTAAACTTTCGCAAGGGACATAATTGTAATTTGTCACAGGCTGCGACCTGTGCCTATAAATAGATGAACAGTACCTCTGTACTGTTCACGTGAACCTGTCATTTGCTTTCACATCACGCTTGTACTTTTGCCTTCTGCAGGACCGAAGGTACATTTGTAATTCAAAATCATTCATATTCATTAATACAAGTAGAGATAATTCTATGACAATATTTAGATGTTTATTTCATATTCTATGATTTATGTGAATGCTTCATTCTTCGTTGTTATGCTTACGAAGGTATGTCCTTCGTAACCTTCGTCCGAGATGCTTTATATCCCGAAGGGATATATCGTTATGGAGGACGAAGGACCTTAACACTTAACATTCTTTGTGTTGCCTTGTTCTTAATTCTTAGCATTTGAGAACAAGTCCCCAACAGCAAGGAAACTTATGTGGGGTGAGGTGTACGAGCCTCTAGTCGATGATCAATGGCCACACAACCCCCATTTTGCCGAAAATAGCCATGAACGACCATTTTCAATAATACCGAAGGCTAACACGTACGAGTTTTTGACCAAGAAATGGTCTCCACCAGAAATCCAAGAATGTGATCTATGGCAAGGAAACATATGTGGGGTGAGGTCTATGAGCCTCTAGTCGATGATAAATGGCCACACAACCCCCATTTTTTATGAAAATAGCCATGAGCGACCTTGAAAATAGCCATGAGCGACCATTTTCAATAATACTAGAGGCTAACACCTACGGATTTTAGACCAAGAAATGTTCTCCACCAGAAATCCTAGAATGTGATCTATTGCAAGGAAACATATGGGGGGTGAGGTGGACGAGCCTCTGGTCGATGATCAATGGCCACACAACCCCCATTTTTGTCGAAAATAGCCATGAACGATCATTTACAATAATACCGAAGGCTAACACCTACGGATTTTTGACCAAGAAATGGTCTCCACCAGAAATCCAAGAATGTGATCTATGGCAAGGAAACATATGTGGGGTGAGGTTTATGAGCCTCTAGTCGATGATAAATGTCCACACAACCCCCATTTTTTATGAAAATAGCCATGAGCGACCTTGAAAATAGCCATGAGCGACCATTTTCAATAATACTAGAGGCTAACACCTACGTATTTTAGACCAAGAAATGGTCTCCACCAGAAATCCAAGAATGTGATCTATGGCAAGGAAACATATGTGGGGTGAGGTGTATGAGCGTCTGGTCGATGATCAATGGCCACACAACCCCCATTTTTGTCGAAAATAGCCATGAACGACCATTTTCAATAATACCGAAGGCTAACACCTACGGATTTTTGACCAAGAAATGGTCTCCACCAGAAATCCAAGAATGTGATCTATGGCAAGGAAACATATGTGGGGTGAGGTGTATGAGCCTCTGGTCGATGATCATTGGCCACACAACCCCCATTTTTGTCGAAAATAGCCATGAACGACCATTTTCAATAATATCGAAGGCTAACACCTACGGATTTTTGACCAAGAAATGGTCTCCACCAGAAATCCAAGAATGTGATCTACGACAAGGAAACATATGTGGGGTGAGGTGTATGAGCCTCTGGTCGACGATCAATGGCCACACAACCCCCATTTTGCCGAAAATAGCCATGAATGACCATTTTCAATAATATCGAAGGCTAACACCTACGGATTTTTGACCAAGAAATGGTCTCCACCAGAAATCCAAGAATGTGATCTACGACAAGGAAACATATGTGGGGTGAGGTGTATGAGCCTCTGGTCGACGATCAATGGCCACACAACCCCCATTTTGCCGAAAATAGCCATGAATGACCATTTTCAATAATACCGAAGGCTAACACGTACGAGTTTTTAACCAAGAAATGGTTTCCACCAGAAATCCAAGAATGTAATCTATGGCAAGGAAACATATGTGGGGTGAGGTGTATGAGCCTCTAGTCGATGATAAATGGCCACACAACCCCCATTTTTTATGAAAATAGCCATGAGCGACCTTGAAAATAGCCATGAGCGACCATTTTCAATAATACTAGAGGCTAACACCTACGGATTTTGGACCAAGAAAAGGTCTCCACCAGAAATCCAAGAATGTGATCTATGGCATGGAAACATATGTGGGGTGAGGTGTATGAGCGTCTGGTCGATGATCAATGGCCACACAACCCCCATTTTTGTCGAAAATAGCCATGAACGACCATTTTCAATAATACCGAAGGCTAACACCTACGGATTTTTGACCAAGAAATGGTCTCCACCAGAAATCCAAGAATGTGATCTATGGCAAGGAAACATATGTGGGGTGAGGTGTATGAGCCTCTAGTCGATGATCAATGGCCACACAACCCCCATTTTTATCGAAAATAGCCATGAATGACCATTTTCAAAAATACCAAAGGCTAACACGTACGGATTTTTGACCAAGAAATGGTCTCCACCAGAAATCCAAGAATGTGATCTGTGGCAAGGAAACATATGTGGGGTGAGGTGTACGAGCCTCTGGTCGATGATCAATGGCCACACAACCCCCATTTTTGTCGAAAATAGCCATGAATGACCATTTTCAATAATACCGAAGGCTAACACGTACGAGTTTTTAACCAAGAAATGGTTTCCACTAGAAATCCAAGAATGTAATCTATGGCAAGGAAACATATGTGGGGTGAGGTGTATGAGCCTCTGGTCGATGATCAATGGCCACACAGCCCCCATTTTTTATGAAAATAGCCATGAGCGACCATTTTCAATAATACTAGAGGCTAAGACCTACGGATTTTTAACCAAGAAATGGTCTCCACCAGAAATCCAAGAATGTGATCTACGACAAGGAAACATATGTGGGGTGAGGTGTATGAGCGTCTGGTCGACGATCAATGGCCACACAACCCCCATTTTTGTCGAAAATAGCCATGAACGACCATTTTCAATAATACCAAAGGCTAACACCTACGGATTTTTGACCAAGAAATGGTCGGGGTGAGGTTTATGAGCCTCTAGCCGATGATCAATGGCCACACAACCCCCATTTTTTATGAAAATAGCCATGAGCGACCTTGAAAATAGCCATGAGCGACCATTTTCAATAATACTAGAGGCTAACACCTACGGATTTTAGACCAAGAAATGGTTTCCACCAGAAATCCAAGAATGTGATCTATGGCAAGGAAACATATGTGGGGTGAGGTGTATGAGCCTCTGGTCGACGATCAATGGCCACACAACCCCCATTTTGCCGAAAATAGCCATGAATGACCATTTTCAATAATACCGAAGGCTAACACCTACGGATTTTTGACCAAGAAATGGTCTCCACCAGAAATCCAAGAATGTGATCTATGGCAAGGAAACATATGTGGGGTGAGGTGTATGAGCCTCTGTTCGACGATCAATGGCCACACAACCCTAATTTTTGTCGAAAATAGCCATGAACGACCATTTTCAATGACACTGAAGGCTAACACCTACGGATTTTTGACCAAGAAATGGTCTCCACCATAAATCCAAGAATGTGATCTATGGCAAGGAAACATAT
Organism: Zea mays; assembly: GCF_902167145.1. Classification (NCBI taxonomy): domain Eukaryota; kingdom Viridiplantae; phylum Streptophyta; class Magnoliopsida; order Poales; family Poaceae; genus Zea; species Zea mays. The sequence continues at coordinate 64,072 of NW_023366738.1, read as the reverse complement.
GTGTAGTGAGGTGTATGAGCCTCTGGTCGAAGATCAATGGCCACACAACCCCCATTTTTGTCGAAAATAGCCATGAATGACCATTTTCAAAAATACCAAAGGCTAACACATTCGGATTTTTGCCCAAGAAATGGTGTCCACCAGAAATCCAAGAATGTGATCTATGGCAAGGAAACATATGTGGGGTGAGGTGTATGAGCCTCTGGTCGATGATCAATTGCCACACAACCCCCATTTTGTCGAAAATAGCCATGAACGACCATTTTCAATAATACCGAAGGCTAACACCTACGGACTTTTGACCAAGAAATGGTCTCCACCGTAAATCCAAGAATGTGATCTATGGCAAGGAAACATATGTGTAGTGAGGTGTATGAGCATCTGGTCGATGATCAATGGCCACACAACCCCCATTTTTGTCGAAAATAGCCATGAACGACCATTTTCAATAATACCGAAGGCTAACACCTACGGATTTTTGACCAAGAAATGGTCTCCACCAGAAATCCAAGAATGTGATCTATGGCAAGAAAACATATGTGGGGTGAGGTGTATGAGCCTCTGGTCGATGATCAATGGCCACACAACCCCCATTTTTGTCGAAAATAGCCATGAACGACTATTTTCCATAATATCGAAGGCTAACACCTACGGATTTTTGACCAAGAAATGGTCTCCACCAGAAATCCAAGAATGTGATCTACGACAAGGAAACATATGTGGGGTGAGGTGTATGAGCCTCTGGTCGATGATCAATGGTCACACAACCTCCATTTTCAATCATACCGAAGGGTAACACGTACGGATTTTTGACCAAGAAATGGTCTCCACCAGAAATCCAAGAATGCGATCTATGGCAAGGAAACATATGTGGGGTGAGGTGTATGAGCGTCTGGTCGATGATCAATGGCCACACAACCCCCATTTTTGTCGAAAATAGCCATGAACGACCATTTTCAATAATACCGAAGGCTAACACCTACGGATTTTTGACCAAGAAATGGTCTCCACCAGAAATCCAAGAATGTGATCTACGACAAGGAAACATATGTGGGGTGAGGTGTATGAGCCTCTGGTCGACGATCAATGGCCACACAACCCCCATTTTGCCGAAAATAGCCATGAACGACCATTTTCAATAATACCGAAGGCTAACACCTACGGATTTTTGACCAAGAAATGGTCTCCACCAGAAATCCAAGAATGTGATCTATGGCAAGGAAACATATGTGGGGTGAGGTGTATGAGCCTCTAGTCGATGATCAATGGCCACACAACCCCCATTTTTGTCGAAAATAGCCATGAATGACCATTTTCAAAAATACCAAAGGCTAACACGTACAGATTTTTGACAAAGAAATGGTCTCCACCAGAAATCAAAGAATGTGATCTATGGCAAGGAAACATATGTGGGGTGAGGTGTATGAGCGTCTGGTCGATGATCAATGGCCACACAACCCCCATTTTTGTCGAAAATAGCCATGAACGACCATTTTCAATAATATCGAAGGCTAACACCTACGGATTTTTGACCAAGAAAAGGTCTCCACCAGAAATCCAAGAATGTGATCTACGACAAGGAAACATATGTGGGGTGAGGTGTATGAGCCTCTGGTCGACGATCAATGGCCACACAACCCCCATTTTGCCGAAAATAGCCATGAATGACCATTTTCAATAATACCGAAGGCTAACACGTACGAGTTTTTAACCAAGAAATGGTTTCCACCAGAAATCCAAGAATGTGATCTATGGCAAGGAAACATATGTGGGGTGAGGTGTATGAGCCTCTGGTCGATGATCAATGGCCACACAACCCTAATTTTTGTCGAAAATAGCCATGAACGACCATTTTCAATAATACTAGAGGCTAACACCTACGGATTTTAGACCAAGAAATGGTCTCCACCAGAAATCCAAGAATGTGATCTATGGCAAGGAAACATATGTGGGGTGAGGTGTATGAGCGTCTGGTCGATGTTCAATGGCCACACAACCCCCATTTTTGTCGAAAATAGCCATGAACGACCATTTTCAATAATACCGAAGGCTAACACCTACTGATTTTTGACCAAGAAATGGTCTCCACCAGAAATCCAAGAATGTGATCTATTGCAAGGAAACATATGTGGGGTGAGGTGTATGTGCCTCTGGTCGATGATCAATGGCCACACAACCCCCATTTTTGTCGAAAATAGCCATGAACGACCATTTTCAATAATACCGAAGGCTAACACCTACGGATTTTTGACCAAGAAATGGTCTCCACCAGAAATCCAAGAATGTGATCTATGGCAAGAAAACATATGTGGGGTGAGGTGTATGAGCCTCTGGTCGATGATCAATGGCCACACAACCCCCATTTTTGTCGAAAATAGCCATGAACGACTATTTTCCATAATATCGAAGGCTAACACCTACGGATTTTTGACCAAGAAATGGTCTCCACCAGAAATCCAAGAATGTGATCTACGACAAGGAAACATATGTGGGGTGAGGTGTATGAGCCTCTGGTCGATGATCAATGGTCACACAACCTCCATTTTCAATCATACCGAAGGGTAACACGTACGGATTTTTGACCAAGAAATGGTCTCCACCAGAAATCCAAGAATGCGATCTATGGCAAGGAAACATATGTGGGGTGAGGTGTATGAGCGTCTGGTCGATGATCAATGGCCACACAACCCCCATTTTTGTCGAAAATAGCCATGAACGACCATTTTCAATAATACCGAAGGCTAACACCTACGGATTTTTGACCAAGAAATGGTCTCCACCAGAAATCCAAGAATGTGATCTACGACAAGGAAACATATGTGGGGTGAGGTGTATGAGCCTCTGGTCGACGATCAATGGCCACACAACCCCCATTTTGCCGAAAATAGCCATGAACGACCATTTTCAATAATACCGAAGGCTAACACCTACGGATTTTTGACCAAGAAATGGTCTCCACCAGAAATCCAAGAATGTGATCTATGGCAAGGAAACATATGTGGGGTGAGGTGTATGAGCCTCTAGTCGATGATCAATGGCCACACAACCCCCATTTTTGTCGAAAATAGCCATGAATGACCATTTTCAAAAATACCAAAGGCTAACACGTACAGATTTTTGACAAAGAAATGGTCTCCACCAGAAATCAAAGAATGTGATCTATGGCAAGGAAACATATGTGGGGTGAGGTGTATGAGCGTCTGGTCGATGATCAATGGCCACACAACCCCCATTTTTGTCGAAAATAGCCATGAACGACCATTTTCAATAATATCGAAGGCTAACACCTACGGATTTTTGACCAAGAAAAGGTCTCCACCAGAAATCCAAGAATGTGATCTACGACAAGGAAACATATGTGGGGTGAGGTGTATGAGCCTCTGGTCGACGATCAATGGCCACACAACCCCCATTTTGCCGAAAATAGCCATGAATGACCATTTTCAATAATACCGAAGGCTAACACGTACGAGTTTTTAACCAAGAAATGGTTTCCACCAGAAATCCAAGAATGTGATCTATGGCAAGGAAACATATGTGGGGTGAGGTGTATGAGCCTCTGGTCGATGATCAATGGCCACACAACCCTAATTTTTGTCGAAAATAGCCATGAACGACCATTTTCAATAATACTAGAGGCTAACACCTACGGATTTTAGACCAAGAAATGGTCTCCACCAGAAATCCAAGAATGTGATCTATGGCAAGGAAACATATGTGGGGTGAGGTGTATGAGCGTCTGGTCGATGTTCAATGGCCACACAACCCCCATTTTTGTCGAAAATAGCCATGAACGACCATTTTCAATAATACCGAAGGCTAACACCTACTGATTTTTGACCAAGAAATGGTCTCCACCAGAAATCCAAGAATGTGATCTATTGCAAGGAAACATATGTGGGGTGAGGTGTATGTGCCTCTGGTCGATGATCAATGGCCACACAACCCCCATTTTTGTCGAAAATAGCCATGAATGACCATTTTCAAAAATACCAAAGGCTAACACGTACAGATTTTTGACAAAGAAATGGTCTCCACCAGAAATCAAAGAATGTGATCTATGGCAAGGAAACATATGTGGGGTGAGGTGTATGAGCGTCTGGTCGATGATCAATGGCCACACAACCCCCATTTTTGTCGAAAATAGCCATGAACGACCATTTTCAATAATATCGAAGGCTAACACCTACGGATTTTTGACCAAGAAATGGTCTCCACCAGAAATCCAAGAATGTGATCTACGACAAGGAAACATATGTGGGGTGAGGTGTATGAGCCTCTGGTCGACGATCAATGGCCACACAACCCCCATTTTGCCGAAAATAGCCATGAATGACCATTTTCAATAATACCGAAGGCTAACACGTACGAGTTTTTAACCAAGAAATGGTTTCCACTAGAAATCCAAGAATGTGATCTATGGCAAGGAAACATATGTGGGGTGAGGTGTATGAGCCTCTTGTCGATGATCAATGGCCACACAACCCTAATTTTTGTCGAAAATAGCCATGAACGACCATTTTCAATAATACTAGAGGCTAACACCTACGGATTTTAGACCAAGAAATGGTCTCCACCAGAAATCCAAGAATGTGATCTATGGCAAGGAAACATATGTGGGGTGAGGTGTATGAGCGTCTGGTCGATGATCAATGGCCACACAACCCCCATTTTTGTCGAAAATAGCCATGAACGACCATTTTCGATAATACCGAAGGCTAACACCTACGGATTTTTGACCAAGAAATGGTCTCCACCAGAAATCCAAGAATGTGATCTATTGCAAGGAAACATATGTGGGGTGAGGTGTATGTGCCTCTGGTCGATGATCAATGGCCACACAACCCCCATTTTTGTCGAAAATAGCCATGATCGACCATTTTCAATAATATCGAAGGCTAACACCTACGGATTTTTGACCAAGAAATGGTCTCCACCAGAAATCCAAGAATGTGATCTACGACAAGGAAACATATGTGGGGTGAGGTGTATGAGCCTCTAGTCGACGATCAATGGCCACACAACCCCCAGTTAGCCTTCGATATTATTGAAAATGGTCGTTCATGGCTATTTTCGACAAAATGGGGGTTATGTGGCCATTGATCATCGACTAGAGGCTCATACACCTCACCCCACATATGTTTCCTTGCCATAGATCACATTCTTGGATTTCTGGTGGAGACCATTTCTTGGTCAAAAATCCGTACGTGTTAGCCTTCGGTATTATTGAAAATGGTCGTTCATGGCTATTTTCGGCAAAATGGGGGTTCTGTGGCCATTGATCATCGACCAGACACTCATACACCTCACCCCACATATGTTTCCTTGCCATAGATCACATTCTTGGATTTCTGGTGGAGACCATTTCTTGGTCTTAAATCCGTAGGTGTTAGCCTCTAGTATTATTGAAAATGGTCGCTCATGGCTATTTTCAAGGAAGCTCATGGCTATTTTCATAAAAAATTGGGGTTGTGTGGCCATTTATCATCGACCAGAGGCTCATAAACCTCACCCCACATATGTTTCCTTGCCATAGATTACATTCTTGGATTTCTGGTGGAAACCATTTCTTGGTTAAAAACTCGTACGTGTTAGCCATCGATATTATTGAAAATAGTCGTTCATGGCTATTTTCGACAAAAATGGGGGTTGTGTGGCCATTGATCATCGACCAGACGCTCATACACCTCACCCCACATATGTTTCCTTGCCATAGATCACATTCTTGGATTTATGGTGGAGACCATTTCTTGGTCAAAAATCCGTAGGTGTTAGCCTTCGGTATTATTGAAAATGGTCGTTCATGGCTATTTTCGACAAAAATGGGGGTTGTGTGGCCATTGATCGTCGACCAGACGGTCATACACCTCACCCCACATATGTTTCCTTGCCATAGATTACATTCTTGGATTTATGGTGGAGACCATTTCTTGGTCAAAAATCCGTAGGTGTTAGCCTTCGGTATTATTGAAAATGGTCGTTCATGGCTATTTTTGGCAAAATGGGGGTTCTGTGGCAATTGATCATCGACCAGAGGCTCGTACACCTCACCCCACATATGTTTCCTTGCCATAGATCACATTCTTGGATTTCTGGTGGAGACCATTTCTTGGGCAAAAATCCGAATGTGTTAGCCTTTGGTATTTTTGAAAATGCTCATTCATGGCTATTTTCGACAAAAATGGGGGTTGTGTGGCCATTGATCTTCAACCAGAGGCTCATACACCTCACTACACATATGTTTCCTTGCCATAGATCACATTCTTGGATTTATGGTGGAGACCATTTCTTGGTCAAAAATCCGTAGGTGTTAGCCTTCAGTGTCATTGAAAATGGTCGTTCATGGCTATTTTCGACAAAAATTAGGGTTGTGTGGCCATTGATCGTCGACCAGAGGCTCATACACCTCACCCCACATATGTTTCCTTGTCATAGATCACATTCTTGGATTTCTGGTGGAGACCATTTCTTGGTCAAAAATCCGTAGGTGTTAGCCTTCGGTATTATTGAAAATGGTCATTCATGGCTATTTTCGGCAAAATGGGGGTTGTGTGGCCATTGATCGTCGACCAGAGGCTCATACACCTCACCCCACATATGTTTCCTTGCCATAGATCACATTCTTGGATTTCTGGTGGAAACCATTTCTTGGTCTAAAATCCGTAGGTGTTAGCCTCTAGTATTATTGAAAATGGTCGCTCATGGCTATTTTCAAGGTCGCTCATGGCTATTTTCATAAAAAATGGGGGTTGTGTGGCCATTGATCGTCGACCAGAGGCTCGTAAACCTCACCCCGACCATTTCTTGGTCAAAAATCCGTAGGTGTTAGCCTTTGGTATTATTGAAAATGGTCGTTCATGGCTATTTTCGACAAAAATGGGGGTTGTGTGGCCATTGATCGTCGACCAGACGCTCATACACCTCACCCCACATATGTTTCCTTGTCGTAGATCACATTCTTGGATTTCTGGTGGAGACCATTTCTTGGTTAAAAATCCATAGGTCTTAGCCTCTAGTATTATTGAAAATGGTCGCTCATGGCTATTTTCATAAAAAATGGGGGCTGTGTGGCCATTGATCATCGACCAGAGGCTCATACACCTCACCCCACATATGTTTCCTTGCCATAGATTACATTCTTGGATTTCTGGTGGAAACCATTTCTTGGTTAAAAACTCGTACGTGTTAGCCTTCGGTATTATTGAAAATGGTCATTCATGGCTATTTTCGACAAAAATCGGGGTTGTGTGGCCATTGATCATCGACCAGAGGCTCGTACACCTCACCCCACATATGTTTCCTTGCCATAGATCACATTCTTGGATTTCTGGTGGAGACCATTTCTTGGTCAAAAATCCGTACGTGTTAGCCTTTGGTATTTTTGAAAATGGTCATTCATGGCTATTTTCGACAAAAATGGGGGTTGTGTGGCCATTGATCATCGACTAGAGGCTCATACACCTCACCCCACATATGTTTCCTTGCCATAGATCACATTCTTGGATTTCTGGTGGAGACCATTTCTTGGTCAAAAATCTGTAGGTGTTAGCCTTCGGTATTATTGAAAATGGTCGTTCATGGCTATTTTCGACAAAAATGGGGGTTGTGTGGCCATTGATCATCGACCAGACGCTCATACACCTCACCCCACATATGTTTCCTTGCCATAGATCACATTCTTGGATTTCTGGTGGAGACCTTTTCTTGGTCCAAAATCCGTAGGTGTTAGCCTCTAGTATTATTGAAAATGGTCGCTCATGGCTATTTTCAAGGTCGCTCATGGCTATTTTCATAAAAAATGGGGGTTGTGTGGCCATTTATCATCGACTAGAGGCTCATACACCTCACCCCACATATGTTTCCTTGCCATAGATTACATTCTTGGATTTCTGGTGGAAACCATTTCTTGGTTAAAAACTCGTACGTGTTAGCCTTCGGTATTATTGAAAATGGTCATTCATGGCTATTTTCGGCAAAATGGGGGTTGTGTGGCCATTGATCGTCGACCAGAGGCTCATACACCTCACCCCACATATGTTTCCTTGTCGTAGATCACATTCTTGGATTTCTGGTGGAGACCATTTCTTGGTCAAAAATCCGTAGGTGTTAGCCTTCGGTATTATTGAAAATGGTCATTCATGGCTATTTTCGGCAAAATGGGGGTTGTGTGGCCATTGATCGTCGACCAGAGGCTCATACACCTCACCCCACATATGTTTCCTTGCCATAGATCACATTCTTGGATTTCTGGTGGAAACCATTTCTTGGTCTAAAATCCGTAGGTGTTAGCCTCTAGTATTATTGAAAATGGTCGCTCATGGCTATTTTCAAGGTCGCTCATGGCTATTTTCATAAAAGATGGGGGTTGTGTGGCCATTGATCGTCGACCAGAGGCTCGTAAACCTCACCCCGACCATTTCTTGGTCAAAAATCCGTAGGTGTTAGCCTTTGGTATTATTGAAAATGGTCGTTCATGGCTATTTTCGACAAAAATGGGGGTTGTGTGGCCATTGATCGTCGACCAGACGCTCATACACCTCACCCCACATATGTTTCCTTGTCGTAGATCACATTCTTGGATTTCTGGTGGAGACCATTTCTTGGTTAAAAATCCATAGGTCTTAGCCTCTAGTATTATTGAAAATGGTCGCTCATGGCTATTTTCATAAAAAATGGGGGCTGTGTGGCCATTGATCATCGACCAGAGGCTCATACACCTCACCCCACATATGTTTCCTTGCCATAGATTACATTCTTGGATTTCTGGTGGAAACCATTTCTTGGTTAAAAACTCGTACGTGTTAGCCTTCGGTATTATTGAAAATGGTCATTCATGGCTATTTTCGACAAAAATCGGGGTTGTGTGGCCATTGATCATCGACCAGAGGCTCGTACACCTCACCCCACATATGTTTCCTTGCCATAGATCACATTCTTGGATTTCTGGTGGAGACCATTTCTTGGTCAAAAATCCGTACGTGTTAGCCTTTGGTATTTTTGAAAATGGTCATTCATGGCTATTTTCGACAAAAATGGGGGTTGTGTGGCCATTGATCATCGACTAGAGGCTCATACACCTCACCCCACATATGTTTCCTTGCCATAGATCACATTCTTGGATTTCTGGTGGAGACCATTTCTTGGTCAAAAATCTGTAGGTGTTAGCCTTCGGTATTATTGAAAATGGTCGTTCATGGCTATTTTCGACAAAAATGGGGGTTGTGTGGCCATTGATCATCGACCAGACGCTCATACACCTCACCCCACATATGTTTCCTTGCCATAGATCACATTCTTGGATTTCTGGTGGAGACCTTTTCTTGGTCCAAAATCCGTAGGTGTTAGCCTCTAGTATTATTGAAAATGGTCGCTCATGGCTATTTTCAAGGTCGCTCATGGCTATTTTCATAAAAAATGGGGGTTGTGTGGCCATTTATCATCGACTAGAGGCTCATACACCTCACCCCACATATGTTTCCTTGCCATAGATTACATTCTTGGATTTCTGGTGGAAACCATTTCTTGGTTAAAAACTCGTACGTGTTAGCCTTCGGTATTATTGAAAATGGTCATTCATGGCTATTTTCGGCAAAATGGGGGTTGTGTGGCCATTGATCATCGACCAGAGGCTCATACACCTCACCCCACATATGTTTCCTTGTCGTAGATCACATTCTTGGATTTCTGGTGGAGACCATTTCTTGGTCAAAAATCCGTAGGTGTTAGCCTTCGATATTATTGAAAATGCTCATTCATGGCTATTTTCGGCAAAATGGGGGTTGTGTGGCCATTGATCGTCGACCAGAGGCTCATACACCTCACCCCACATATGTTTCCTTGTCGTAGATCACATTCTCGGATTTCTGGTGGAGACCATTTCTTGGTCAAAAATCCGTAGGTGTTAGCCTTCGATATTATTGAAAATGGTCGTTCATGGCTATTTTCGACAAAAATGGGAGTTGTGTGGCCAATGATCATCGACCAGAGGCTCATACACCTCACCCCACATATGTTTCCTTGCCATAGATCACATTCTTGGATTTCTGGTGGAGACCATTTCTTGGTCAAAAATTCGTAGGTGTTAGCCTTCGGTATTATTGAAAATGGTCGTTCATGGCTATTTTCGACCAAAATGGTGGTTGTGTGGCCATTGATCATCGACCAGACGCTCATACACCTCACCCCACATATGTTTCCTTGCCATAGATCACATTCTTGGATTTCTGGTGGAGACCATTTTTTGGTCTAAAATCCGTAGGTGTTAGCCTCTAGTATTATTGAAAATGGTCGCTCATGGCTATTTTCAAGGTCGCTCATGGCTATTTTCATAAAAAATGGGGGTTGTGTGGCCATTTATCATCGACTAGAGGCTCATAAACCTCACCCCACATATGTTTCCTTGCCATAGATCACATTCTTGGATTTCTGGGGGAGACCATTTCTTGGTCAAAAATCCGTAGGTGTTAGCCTTCGGTATTATTGTAAATGATCGTTCATGGCTATTTTCGACAAAAATGGGGGTTGTGTGGCCATTGATCATCGACCAGAGGCTCGTCCACCTCACCCCCCATATGTTTCCTTGCAATAGATCACATTCTAGGATTTTTGGTGGAGACCATTTCTTGGTCTAAAATCCGTAGGTGTTAGCCTCTAGTATTATTGAAAATGGTCGCTCATGGCTATTTTCAAGGTCGCTCATGGCTATTTTCATAAAAATGGGGGTTGTGTGGCCATTTATCATCGACTAGAGGCTCATAGACCTCACCCCACATATGTTTCCTTGCCATAGATTACATTCTTGGATTTCTGGTGGAAACCATTTCTTGGTTAAAAACTCGTACGTGTTAGCCTTCGGTATTATTGAAAATGGTCATTCATGGCTATTTTCGGCAAAATGGGGGTTGTGTGGCCATTGATCGTCGACCAGAGGCTCATACACCTCACCCCACATATGTTTCCTTGTCGTAGATCACATTCTTGGATTTCTGGTGGAGACCATTTCTTGGTCAAAAATCCGTAGGTGTTAGCCTTCGGTATTATTGAAAATGGTCGTTCATGGCTATTTTCGACAAAATGGGGGTTGTGTGGCAATTGATCATCGACCAGAGGCTCATACACCTCACCCCACATATGTTTCCTTGCCATAGATCACATTCTTGGATTTCTGGTGGAGACCATTTCTTGGTCAAAAATCCGTACGTGTTAGCCTTTGGTATTTTTGAAAATGGTCATTCATGGCTATTTTCGACAAAAATGGGGGTTGTGTGGCCATTGATCATCGACTAGGGGCTCATACACCTCACCCCACATATGTTTCCTTGCCATAGATCACATTCTTGGATTTCTGGTGGAGACCATTTCTTGGTCAAAAATCCGTAGGTGTTAGCCTTCGGTATTATTGTAAATTGTCATTCATGGCTATTTTCGACAAAAATGGGGGTTGTGTGGCCATTGATCATCGACCAGAGGCTCATACACCTCACCCCACATATGTTTACTTGCCATAGATCACATTCTTGGATTTCTGGTGGAGACCATTTCTTGGTCAAAAATCCGTAGGTCTTAGCCTCTAGTATTATTGAAAATGGTCTCTCATGGCTATTTTCATAAAAATTGGGGGTTGTGTGGCCATTGATCATCGACCAGAGGCTCGTACACCTCACCCCACATATGTTTCCTTGCCATAGATCACATTCTTGGATTTCTGGTGGAGACCATTTCTTGGTCAAAAATCCGTAGGTGTTAGCCTTCGATATTAATGAAAATGGTCGTTCATGGCTATTTTCGACAAAAATGGGGGTTGTGTGGCCATTGATCATCGACCAGAGGCTCATACACCTCACCCCACATATGTTTCCTTGCCATAGATCACATTCTTGGATTTCTGGTGGAGACCATTTCTTGGTCAAAAATCCGTAGGTCTTAGCCTCTAATATTATTGAAAATGGTCGCTCATGGCTATTTTCATAAAAAAATGGGGGTTGTGTGGCCATTTATCATCGTCTAGAGGCTCATAAATCTCACCCCACATATGTTTCCTTGCCATAGATCACATTCTTGGATTTCTGGTGGAGACCATTTCTTGGTCAAAAATCCGTAGGTGTTAGCCTTCGGTATTATTGAAAATGGTCGTTCATGGCTATTTTCGACAAAATGGGGGTTGTGTGGCCATTGATCATAGACCATACGCTCATACACCTCACCCCACATATGTTTCCTTGCCATAGATCACATTCTTGGATTTCTGGTGGAGACCATTTCTTGGTCTAAAATCCGTAGGTCTTAGCCTCTAATATTATTGAAAATGGTCGCTCATGGCTATTTTCATAAAAAAATGGGGGTTGTGTGGCCATTTATCATCGTCTAGAGGCTCATAAATCTCACCCCACATATGTTTCCTTGCCATAGATCACATTCTTGGATTTCTGGTGGAGACCATTTCTTGGTCAAAAATCCGTAGGTGTTAGCCTTCGGTATTATTGAAAATGGTCGTTCATGGCTATTTTCGACAAAATGGGGGTTGTGTGGCCATTGATCATCGACCAGACGCTCATACACCTCACCCCACATATGTTTCCTTGCCATAGATCACATTCTTGGATTTCTGGTGGAGACCATTTCTTGGTCTAAAATCCGTAGGTGTTAGCCTCTAGTATTATTGAAAATGGTCGCTCATGGCTATTTTCAAGGTCGCTCATGGCTATTTTCATAAAAATGGGGGTTGTGTGGCCATTTATCATCGACTAGAGGCTCATAAACCTCACCCCACATATGTTTCCTTGCCATAGATTACATTCTTGGATTTCTGGTGGAAACCATTTCTTGGTTAAAAACTCGTACGTGTTAGCCTTCAGTATTATTGAAAATGGTCATTCATGGCTATTTTCGGCAAAATGGGGGTTGTGTGGCCATTGATCGTCGACCAGAGGCTCATACACCTCACCCCACATATGTTTCCTTGTCGTAGATCACATTCTTGGATTTCTGGTGGAGACCATTTCTTGGTCAAAAATCCATAGGTGTTAGCCTTCGATATTATTGAAAATGGTCGTTCATGGCTATTTTCGACAAAAATGGGGGTTGTGTGGCCATTGATCATCGACCATAGGCTCATACATATCACCCCACATATGTTTCCTTGCCATAGATCACATTCTTGGATTTCTGGTGGAGACCATTTCTTGGTCAAAAATCCGTAGGTGTTAGCCTTCGGTATTATTGTAAATGGTCATTCATGGCTATTTTCGACAAAAATGGGGGTTGTGTGGCCATTGATCATCGACGAGAGGCTCATACACCTCACCCCACATATGTTTCCTTGCCATAGATCACATTCTTGGATTTCTGGTGGAGACCATTTCTTGGTCAAAAATCCGTAGGTCTTTGCCTCTAGTATTATTGAAAATGGTCGCTCATGGCTATTTTCATAAAAAATGGAGGTTGTGTGGCCATTGATCATCGACCAAGCCATGAACGACCATTTTCAAAAATACCAAAGGCTAACACGTACGGATTTTTGACCAAGAAATGGTCTCCACCAGAAATCCAAGAATGTGATCTATGGCAAGGAAACATATGTGGGGTGAGGTTTATGAACCTCTAGTCGATGAAAATGGCCACACAACCCCCATTTTTTATGAAAATAGCCATGAGCGACCTTGAAAATAGCCATGAGCGACCATTTTCAATAATACTAGAGGCTAACACCTACGGATTTTAGTCCAAGAAATGGTCTCCACCAGAAATCCAAGAATGTGATCTATGGCAAGGAAACATATGTGGGGTGAGGTGTATGAGCGTCTGGTCGATGATCAATGGCCACACAACCCCCATTTTTGTCGAAAATAGCCATGAACGACCATTTTCAATAATACCGAAGGCTAACACCTACAGATTTTTGACCAAGAAATGGTCTCCACCAGAAATCCAAGAATGTGATCTATGGCAAGGAAACATATGTGGGGTGAGGTGTATGAGCCTCTGGTCGACGATCAATGGCCACAGAACCCCCATTTTGCCGAAAATAGCCATGAGCGACCATTTTCAATAATATTAGAGGCTAAGACCTACGAATTTTTGACCAAGAAATGGTCTCCACCAGAAATCCAAGAATGTGATCTATGGCGAGGAAACATATGTGGGGTGAGGTGTATGAGCCTCTGGTCGATGATCAATGGCCACACAACCCCCATTTTTGTCGAAAATAGCCATGAACGACCATTTTCAATAATACCGAAGGCTAACACCTACGGATTTTTGACCAAGAAATGGTCTCCACCAGAAATCCAAGAATGTGATCTATGGCAAGGAAACATATGTGGGGTGAGGTGTACGAGCCTCTGGTCGATGATCAATGGCCACAGAACTCCCATTTTGCCGAAAATAGCCATGAACGACAATTTTCAATAATACCGAAGGCTAACACCTACGGATTTTTGACCAAGAAATGGTCTCCACCAGAAATCCAAGAATGTGATCTATGGCAAGGAAACATATGTGGGGTGAGGTGTACGAGCCTCTGGTCGAAGATCAATGGCCACAGAACCCCCATTTTGCCGAAAATAGCCATGAACGACCATTTTCAATAATACCGAAGGCTAACACGTACAAGTTTTTGACCAAGAAATGGTCTCCACCAGAAATCCAAGAATGTGATCTATGGCAAGGAAACATATGTGGGATGAGGTGTATGAGCCTCTGGTCGATGATCAATGGCCACACAACCCCCATTTTTGTCGAAAATAGCCATGAACGACCATTTTCAATAATATCGAAGGCTAACACCTACGGTTTTTTGACCAAGAAATGGTCTCCACTAGAAATCCAAGAATGTGATCTCCGACAAGGAAACATATGTGGGGTGAGGTGTATGAGCCTCTGGTCGACGATCAATGGCCACACAACCCCATTTTGCCGAAAATAGCCATGAATGACCATTTTCAATAATACCGAAGGCTAACACGTACGCGTTTTTAACCAAGAAATGGTTTCCACCAGAAATCCAAGAATGTAATCTATGGCAAGGAAACATATGTGGGGTGAGGTTTATGAGCCTCTAGTCGATGATAAATGGCCACACAACCCCCATTTTTTATGAAAATAGCCATGAGCGACCTTGAAAATAGCCATGAGCGACCATTTTCAATAATACTAGAGGCTAACACCTACGGATTTTAGACCAAGAAATGGTCTCCACCAGAAATCCAAGAATGTGATCTATGGCAAGGAAACAAATGTGGGGTGAGGTGTATGAGCGTCTGGTCGATGATCAATGGCCACACAACCCCCATTTTTGTCGAAAATAGCCATGAACGACCATTTTCAATAATACCGAAGGCTAACACCTACGGATTTTTGACCAAGAAATGGTCTCCACCAGAAATCCAAGAATGTGATCTATGGCAAGGAAACATATGTGGGGTGAGGTGTATGAGCCTCTAGTCGATGATCAATGGCCACACAACCCCCATTTTTGTCGAAAATAGCCATGAATGACCATTTTCAAAAATACCAAAGGCTAACACGTATGGATTTTTGACCAAGAAATCGTCTCCACCAGGAATCCAAGATTGTGATCTATGGCAAGGAAACATATGTGGGGTGAGGTGTATGATCCTCTGGTCGATGATCAATGGCCACACAACCCCCATTTTGCCGAAAATAGCCATGAACGACCATTTTCAATAATACCGAAGGCTAACACGTACGAGTTTTTAACCAAGAAATGGTCTCCACCAGAAATCCAAGAATGTGATCTATGGCAAGGAAACATATGTGGGGTGAGGTTTATGAGCCTCTAGGTGATGATAAATGGCCACACAACCCCCATTTTTTATGAAAATAGCCATGAGCGACCATTTTCAATAATACTAGAGGCTAAGACCTACGGATTTTAGACCAAGAAATGGTCTCCACCAAAAATCCAAGAATGTGATCTATGGCAAGGAAACATATGTGGGGTGAGGTGTATGAGCATCTGGTCGATGATCAATGGCCACACACCCCCATTTTTGTCGAAAATAGCCATGAACGACCATTTTCAATAATACCGAAGGCTAACACCTACGGATTTTTGACCAAGAAATGGTCTCCACCAGAAATCCAAGAATGTGATCTATGGCAAGGAAACATATGTGGGGTGAGGTGTATGAGCCTCTAGTCGATGATCAATGGCCACACAACCCCCATTTTTGTCGAAAATAGCCATGAACGACCATTTTCAATAATACCGAAGGCTAACACCTACGGATTTTCGACCAAGAAATGGTCTCCACCAGAAATCCAAGAATGTGATCTATGGCAAGGAAACATATGTGGGGTGAGGTGTATGAGCCTCTGGTCGATGATCAATGGCCACACAACCCCCATTTTGCCGAAAATAGCCATGAATGACCATTTTCAATAATACCGAAGGCTAACACGTACGAGTTTTTAACCAAGAAATGGTTTCCACCAGAAATCCAAGAATGTAATCTATGGCAAGAAAACATATGTGGGGTGAGGTTTATGAGCCTCTAGTCGATGATAAATGGCCACACAACCCCCATTTTTTATGAAAATAGCCATGAGCGACCTTGAAAATAGCCATGAGCGACCATTTTCAATAATACTAGAGGCTAACACCTACGGATTTTAGACCAAGAAATGGTCTCCACCAGAAATCCAAGAATGTGATCTATGGCAAGGAAACATATGTGGGGTGAGGTGTATGAGCGTCTGGTCGATGATCAATGGCCACACAACCCCCATTTTTGTCGAAAATAGCCATGAACGACCATTTTCAATAATACCGAAGGCTAACACCTACGGATTTTTGACCAAGAAATGTCTGCACCAGAAATCCAAGAATGTGGTCTATGGCAAGGAAACATATGTGGGGTGAGGTGTATGAGCCTCTAGTCGATGATCAATGGCCACACAACCCCCATTTTTGTCGAAAATAGCCATGAATGACCATTTTCAAAAATACCAAAGGCTAACACGTACTGATTTTTAACCAAGAAATGGTCTCCACCAGAAATCCTAGAATGTGATCTATGGCAAGGAAACATATGTGGGGTGAGGTGTACGAGCCTCTGGTTGATGATCAATGGCCACACAACCCCCATTTTGCCGAAAATAGCCATTAATGACCATTTTCAATAATACCGAAGGCTAACACGTACGAGTTTTTAACCAAGAAATGGTTTCCACCAGAAATCCAAGAATGTAATCTATGGCAAGGAAACATATGTGGGGTGAGGTTTATGAGCCTCTAGTCGATGATAAATGGCCACACAACCCCCATTTTTTATGAAAATAGCCATGAGCGACCTTGAAAATAGCCATGAGCGACCATTTTCAATAATACTAGAGGCTAACACCTACGGATTTTAGAACAAGAAATGGTCTCCACCAGAAATCCAAGAATGTGATCTATGGCAAGGAAACATATGTGGGGTGAGGTGTATGAGCGTCTGGTCGATGATCAATGGCCACACAACCCCCATTTTTGTCGAAAATAGCCATGAACGACCATTTTCAATAATACCGAAGGCTAAGACCTACAGATTTTTGACCAAGAAATGGTCTCCACCAGAAATCCAAGAATGTGATCTATGGCAAGGAAACATATGTGGGGTTAGGTGTATAAGCCTCTGGTCGACGATCAATGGCCACACAACCCTAATTTTTGTCGAAAATAGCCATGAACGACCATTTTCAATGACACTGAAGGCTAACACCTACGGATTTTTGACCAAGAAATGGTCTCCACCATAAATCCAAGAATGTGATCTATGGCAAGGAAACATATGTGTAGTGAGGTGTATGAGCCTCTGGTCGAAGATCAATGGCCACACAACCCCCATTTTTGTCGAAAATAGCCATGAATGACCATTTTCAAAAATACCAAAGGCTAACACGTACGGATTTTTGACCAAGAAATGGTCTCCACCAGAAATCCAAGAATGTGATCTATGGCAAGGAAACATATGTGGGGTGAGGTGTACGAGCCTCTGGTCGACAATGAATGGCCACACAACCCCCATTTTGCCGAAAATAGCCATGAACGACCATTTTCAATAATACCGAAGGCTAACACGTACGAGTTTTTAACCAAGAAATGGTCTCCACCAGAAATCCAAGAATGTGATCATTGGCAAGGAAACATATGTGGGGCGAGGTTTATGAGCCTCTAGTCGATGATAAATGGCCACACAACCCCCATTTTTTATGAAAATAGCCATGAGCGACCTTGAAAATAGCCATGAGCGACCATTTTCAATAATACTAGAGGCTAACACCTATGGATTTTAGACCAAGAAATGGTCTCCACCAGAAATCCAAGAATGTGATCTATGGCAAGGAAACATATGTGGGGTGAGGTGTATGAGTGTCTGGTCGATGATCAATGGCCACACAACCCCCATTTTTGTCGAAAATAGCCATGAACGACCATTTTCAATAATACCGAAGGCTAACACCTACGGATTTTTGACCAAGAAATGGTCTCCACCAGAAATCCAAGAATGTGATCTATGGCAAGGAAACATATGTGGGGTGAGGTGTATGAGCCTCTGGTCGATGATCAATGGCCACACAACCCCCATTTTTGTCGAAAATAGCCATGAACGACCATTTTCAATAATACCGAAGGCTAACACCTACGGATTTTTGACCAAGAAATGGTCTCCACCAGAAATCCAAGAATGTGATCTATGGCAAGGAAACATATGTGGGGTGAGGTGTATGAGCGTCTGGTCGATGATCAATGGCCACACAACCCCCATTTTTGTCGAAAATAGCCATGAATGACCATTTACAATAATACCGAAGGCTAACACCTACGGATTTTTGACCAAGAAATGGTCTCCACCAGAAATCCAAAAATGTGATCTATGGAAAGGAAACATATGTGGGGTGAGGTGTACGAGCCTCTGGTCGATGATCAATGGCCACAGAACCCCCATTTTGCCAAAAATAGCCATGAACGACCATTTTCAATAATACCGAAGGCTAACACGTACGAGTTTTTGACCAAGAAATGGTCTCCACCAAAAATCCAAGAATGTGATCTATGGCAAGGAAACATATGTGGGGTGAGGTGTATGAGCGTCTGGTCAATGATCAATGGCCACACAACCCCCATTTTTGTCGAAAATAGCCATGAATGACCATTTACAATAATACCGAAGGCTAACACCTACGGATTTTTGACCAAGAAATGGTCTCCACCAGAAATCCAAGAATGTGATCTATGGCAAGGAAACATATGTGGGGTGAGGTGTATGAGCATCTGGTCGACGATCAATGGCCACACAACCCTAATTTTTGTCGAAAATAGCCATGAACGACCATTTTCAATGACACTGAAGGCTAACACCTACGGATTTTTGACCAAGAAATGGTCTCCACCATAAATCCAAGAATGTGATCTATGGCAAGGAAACATATGTGGGGTGAGGTGTATGAGCCTCTGGTCGATGATCAATGGCCACACAACCCCCATTTTTGTCGAAAATAGCCATGAACGACCATTTTCAATAATATCGAAGGCTAACACCTACGGATTTTTGACCAAGAAATGGTCTCCACCAGAAATCCAAGAATGTGATCTACGACAAGGAAACATATGTGGGGTGAGGTGTATGAGCCTCTGGTCGACGATCAATGGCCACACAACCCCTATTTTGCCGAAAATAGCCATGAATGACCATTTTCAATAATACCGAAGGCTAACACGTACGAGTTTTTAACCTAGAAATGGTTTCCACCAGAAATCCAAGAATGTAATCTATGGCAAGGAAACATATGTGGGGTGAGGTTTATGAGCCTCTAGTCGATGATAAATGGCCACACAACCCCCATTTTTTATGAAAATAGCCATGAGCGACCTTGAAAATAGCCATGAGCGACCATTTTCAATAATACTAGAGGCTAACACCTACGGATTTTAGACCAAGAAATGGTGTCCACCAGAAATCCAAGAATGTGATCTATGGCAAGGAAACATATGTGGGGTGAGGTGTATGAGCGTCTGGTCGATGATCAATGGCCACACAACCCCCATTTTTTGTCGAAAATAGCCATGAACGACCATTTTCAATAATACCGAAGGCTAACACCTACGGATTTTTGACCAAGAAATGGTCTCCACCAGAAATCCAAGAATGTGATCTATGGCAAGGAAACATATGTGGGGTGAGGTGTATGAGCCTCTGGTCGACGATCAATGGCCACACAACCCTAATTTTTGTCGAAAATAGCCATGAACGACCATTTTCAATGACACTGAAGGCTAACACCTACTGATTTTAACCAAGAAATGGTCTCCACCAGAAATCCAAGAATGTGATCTATGGCAAGGAAACATATGTGGGGTGAGGTGTATGAGCGTCTGGTCGATGATCAATGGCCACACAACCCCCATTTTTGTCGAAAATAGCCATGAACGACCATTTTCAATAATACCAAAGGCTAACACCTACGGATTTTTGACCAAGAAATGGTCTCCACCAGAAATTCAAGAATGTGATCTATGGCAAGGAAACATATGTGGGGTGAGGTGTATGAGCCTCTGGTCGATGATCAATGGCCACACAACCTCCATTTTTGTCGAAAATAGCCATGAACGACCATTTTCAATAATATCGAAGGCTAACACCTACTGATTTTTGACCAAGAAATGGTCTCCACCAGAAATCCAAGAATGTGATCTACGACAAGGAAACATATGTGGGGTGAGGTGTATGAGCCTCTGGTCGACGATCAATGGCCACACAACCCCCATTTTGCCGAAAATAGCCATGAATGACCATTTTCAATAATATCGAAGGCTAACACCTACGGATTTTTGACCAAGAAATGGTCTCCACCAGAAATCCAAGAATGTGATCTACGACAAGGAAACATATGTGGGGTGAGGTGTATGAGCCTCTGGTCGACGATCAATGGCCACACAACCCCCATTTTGCCGAAAATAGCCATGAATGACCATTTTCAATAATACCGAAGGCTAACACGTACGAGTTTTTAACCAAGAAATGGTTTCCACCAGAAATCCAAGAATGTAATCTATGGCAATGAAACATATGTGGGGTGAGGTTTATGAGCCTCTAGTCGATGATAAATGGCCACACAACCCCCATTTTTTATGAAAATAGCCATGAGCGACCTTGAAAATAGCCATGAGCGACCATTTTCAATAATACTAGAGGCTAACATCTACGGATTTTAGACCAAGAAATGGTCTCCACCAGCAATCCAAGAATGTGATCTATGGCAAGGAAACATATGTGGGGTGAGGTGTATGAGCGTCTGGTCGATGATCAATGGCCACACAACCCCCATTTTTGTCGAAAATAGCCATGAACGACCATTTTCAATAATACCGAAGGCTAACACCTACGGATTTTTTACCAAGAAATGGTCTCCACCAGAAATCCAAGAATGTGATCTATGGCAAGGAAACATATGTGGGGTGAGGTGTATGAGCCTCTAGTCGATGATCAATGGCCACACAACCCCCATTTTTGTCGAAAATAGCCATGAATGACCATTTTCAAAAATAACAAAGGCTAACACGTACGGATTTTTAACCAAGAAATGGTCTCCACCAGAAATCCAAGAATGTGATCTATGGCAAGGAAACATATGTGGGGTGAGGTGTACGAGCCTCCGGTCGATGATCAATGGCCACACAACCCCCATTTTGCCGAAAATAGCCATGAATGACCATTTTCAACAATACCGAAGGCTAACACCTACGAGTTTTTAACCAAGAAATGGTCTCCACCAGAAATCCAAGAATGTGATCTATGGCAAGGAAACATATGTGGGGTGAGGTGTATGAGCGTCTAGTCGATGATCAATGGCCACACAACCCCCATTTTTGTCGAAAATAGCCATGAACGACCATTTTCAATAATACCGAAGGCTAACACCTACGGATTTTTGACCAAGAAATGGTCTCCACCAGAAATCCAAGAATGTGATCTATGGCAAGGAAACATATGTGGGGTGAGGTGTATGAGCCTCTGGTCGACGATCAATGGCCACACAACCCTAATTTTTGTCGAAAATAGCCATGAACGACCATTTTCAATGACATTGAAGGCTAACACCTACGGATTTTTGACCAAGAAATGGTCTCCACAATAAATCCAAGAATGTGATCTATGGCAATGAAACATATGTGTAGTGAGGTGTATGAGCCTCTGGTCGATGATCAATGGCCACACAACCCCCATTTTTGTCGAAAATAGCCATGAATGACCATTTACAATAATACCGAAGGCTAACACCTACGGATTTTTGACCAAGAAATGGTCTCCACCAGAAATCCAAGAATATGATCTATGGCAAGGAAACATATGTGGGGTGAGGTGTATGAGCCTCTGGTCGACGATCAATGGCCACACAACCCCCATTTTGCCGAAAATAGCCATGAATGACCATTTTCAATAATACCGAAGGCTAACACGTACGAGTTTTTAACCAAGAAATGGTCTCCACCAGAAATCCAAGAATGTAATCTATGGCAAGGAATTATATGTGGGGTGAGGTTTATGAGTGTCTGGTCGATGATCAATGGCCACACAACCCCCATTTTTGTCGAAAATAGCCATGAATGACCATTTTCAATAATACCGAAGGCTAACACCTACGGATTTTTGACCAAGAAATGGTCTCCACCAGAAATCCAAGAATGTGATCTATGGCAAGGAAACATATGTGGGGTGAGGTGTATGAGCCTCTGGTCGATGATCAATGGCCACACAACCCCCATTTTTGTCGAAAATAGCCATGAACGACCATTTTCAATAATATCGAAGGCTAACACCTACGGATTTTTGACCAAGAAATGGTCTCCACCAGAAATCCAAGAATGTGATCTATGGCAAGGAAACATATGTGGGGTGAGGTGTATGAGCGTCTGGTCGATGATCAATGGCCACACAACCCCCATTTTTGTCGAAAATAGCCATGAATGACCATTTACAATAATACCGAAGGCTAACACCTACGGATTTTTGACCAAGAAATGGTCTCCACCAGAAATCCAAAAATGTGATCTATGGAAAGGAAACATATGTGGGGTGAGGTGTACGAGCCTCTGGTCGATGATCAATGGCCACAGAACCCCCATTTTGCCAAAAATAGCCATGAACGACCATTTTCAATAATACCGAAGGCTAACACGTACGAGTTTTTGACCAAGAAATGGTCTCCACCAAAAATCCAAGAATGTGATCTATGGCAAGGAAACATATGTGGGGTGAGGTGTATGAGCGTCTGGTCAATGATCAATGGCCACACAACCCCCATTTTTGTCGAAAATAGCCATGAATGACCATTTACAATAATACCGAAGGCTAACACCTACGGATTTTTGACCAAGAAATGGTCTCCACCAGAAATCCAAGAATGTGATCTATGGCAAGGAAACATATGTGGGGTGAGGTGTATGAGCATCTGGTCGACGATCAATGGCCACACAACCCTAATTTTTGTCGAAAATAGCCATGAACGACCATTTTCAATGACACTGAAGGCTAACACCTACGGATTTTTGACCAAGAAATGGTCTCCACCATAAATCCAAGAATGTGATCTATGGCAAGGAAACATATGTGGGGTGAGGTGTATGAGCCTCTGGTCGATGATCAATGGCCACACAACCCCCATTTTTGTCGAAAATAGCCATGAACGACCATTTTCAATAATATCGAAGGCTAACACCTACGGATTTTTGACCAAGAAATGGTCTCCACCAGAAATCCAAGAATGTGATCTACGACAAGGAAACATATGTGGGGTGAGGTGTATGAGCCTCTGGTCGACGATCAATGGCCACACAACCCCTATTTTGCCGAAAATAGCCATGAATGACCATTTTCAATAATACAGAAGGCTAACACGTACGAGTTTTTAACCAAGAAATGGTTTCCACCAGAAATCCAAGAATGTAATCTATGGCAAGGAAACATATGTGGGGTGAGGTTTATGAGCCTCTAGTCGATGATAAATGGCCACACAACCCCCATTTTTTATGAAAATAGCCATGAGCGACCTTGAAAATAGCCATGAGCGACCATTTTCAATAATACTAGAGGCTAACACCTACGGATTTTAGACCAAGAAATGGTCTCCACCAGAAATCCAAGAATGTGATCTATGGCAAGGAAACATATGTGGGGTGAGGTGTATGAGCGTCTGGTCGATGATCAATGGCCACACAACCCCCATTTTTTGTCGAAAATAGCCATGAACGACCATTTTCAATAATACCGAAGGCTAACACCTACGGATTTTTGACCAAGAAATGGTCTCCACCAGAAATCCAAGAATGTGATCTATGGCAAGGAAACATATGTGGGGTGAGGTGTATGAGCCTCTGGTCGACGATCAATGGCCACACAACCCTAATTTTTGTCGAAAATAGCCATGAACGACCATTTTCAATGACACTGAAGGCTAACACCTACTGATTTTAACCAAGAAATGGTCTCCACCAGAAATCCAAGAATGTGATCTATGGCAAGGAAACATATGTGGGGTGAGGTGTATGAGCGTCTGATCGATGATCAATGGACACACAACCCCCATTTTTGTCGAAAATAGCCATGAACGACCATTTTCAATAATACCAAAGGCTAACACCTACGGATTTTTGACCAAGAAATGGTCTCCACCAGAAATTCAAGAATGTGATCTATGGCAAGGAAACATATGTGGGGTGAGGTGTATGAGCCTCTGGTCGATGATCAATGGCCACACAACCTCCATTTTTGTCGAAAATAGCCATGAACGACCATTTTCAATAATATCGAAGGCTAACACCTACTGATTTTTGACCAAGAAATGGTCTCCACCAGAAATCCAAGAATGTGATCTACGACAAGGAAACATATGTGGGGTGAGGTGTATGAGCCTCTGGTCGACGATCAATGGCCACACAACCCCCATTTTGCCGAAAATAGCCATGAATGACCATTTTCAATAATATCGAAGGCTAACACCTACGGATTTTTGACCAAGAAATGGTCTCCACCAGAAATCCAAGAATGTGATCTACGACAAGGAAACATATGTGGGGTGAGGTGTATGAGCCTCTGGTCGACGATCAATGGCCACACAACCCCCATTTTGCCGAAAATAGCCATGAATGACCATTTTCAATAATACCGAAGGCTAACACGTACGAGTTTTTAACCAAGAAATGGTTTCCACCAGAAATCCAAGAATGTAATCTATGGCAATGAAACATATGTGGGGTGAGGTTTATGAGCCTCTAGTCGATGATAAATGGCCACACAACCCCCATTTTTTATGAAAATAGCCATGAGCGACCTTGAAAATAGCCATGAGCGACCATTTTCAATAATACTAGAGGCTAACATCTACGGATTTTAGACCAAGAAACGGTCTCCACCAGCAATCCAAGAATGTGATCTATGGCAAGGAAACATATGTGGGGTGAGGTGTATGAGCGTCTGGTCGATGATCAATGGCCACACAACCCCCATTTTTGTCGAAAATAGCCATGAACGACCATTTTCAATAATACCGAAGGCTAACACCTACGGATTTTTTACCAAGAAATGGTCTCCACCAGAAATCCAAGAATGTGATCTATGGCAAGGAAACATATGTGGGGTGAGGTGTATGAGCCTCTAGTCGATGATCAATGGCCACACAACCCCCATTTTTGTCGAAAATAGCCATGAATGACCATTTTCAAAAATACCAAAGGCTAACACGTACGGATTTTTAACCAAGAAATGGTCTCCACCAGAAATCCAAGAATGTGATCTATGGCAAGGAAACATATGTGGGGTGAGGTGTACGAGCCTCCGGTCGATGATCAATGGCCACACAACCCCCATTTTGCCGAAAATAGCCATGAATGACCATTTTCAATAATACCGAAGGCTAACACCTACGAGTTTTTAACCAAGAAATGGTCTCCACCAGAAATCCAAGAATGTGATCTATGGCAAGGAAACATATGTGGGGTGAGGTGTATGAGCGTCTAGTCGATGATCAATGGCCACACAACCCCCATTTTTGTCGAAAATAGCCATGAACGACCATTTTCAATAATACCGAAGGCTAACACCTACGGATTTTTGACCAAGAAATGGTCTCCACCAGAAATCCAAGAATGTGATCTATGGCAAGGAAACATATGTGGGGTGAGGTGTATGAGCCTCTGGTCGACGATCAATGGCCACACAACCCTAATTTTTGTCGAAAATAGCCATGAACGACCATTTTCAATGACATTGAAGGCTAACACCTACGGATTTTTGACCAAGAAATGGTCTCCACAATAAATCCAAGAATGTGATCTATGGCAATGAAACATATGTGTAGTGAGGTGTATGAGCCTCTGGTCGATGATCAATGGCCACACAACCCCCATTTTTGTCGAAAATAGCCATGAATGACCATTTACAATAATACCGAAGGCTAACACCTACGGATTTTTGACCAAGAAATGGTCTCCACCAGAAATCAAAGAATATGATCTATGGCAAGGAAACATATGTGGGGTGAGGTGTATGAGCCTCTGGTCGACGATCAATGGCCACACAACCCCCATTTTGCCGAAAATAGCCATGAATGACCATTTTCAATAATACCGAAGGCTAACACGTACGAGTTTTTAACCAAGAAATGGTCTCCACCAGAAATCCAAGAATGTAATCTATGGCAAGGAATTATATGTGGGGTGAGGTTTATGAGCCTCTAGTCGATGATAAATGGCCACACAAGCTCCATTTTTTATGAAAATAGCCATGAGCGACCTTGAAAATAGCCATGAGCGACCATTTTCAATAATACTAGAGGCTAACACCTACGGATTTTAGACCAAGAAATGGTCTCCACCAGAAATCCAAGAATGTGATCTATGGCAAGGAAACATATGTGGGGTGAGGTGTATGAGCGTCTGGTCGATGATCAATGGCCACACAACCCCCATTTTTGTCGAAAATAGCCATGAATGACCATTTTCAATAATACCGAAGGCTAACACCTACGGATTTTTGACCAAGAAATGGTCTCCACAATAAATCCAAGAATGTGATCTATGGCAAGGAAACATATGTGTAGTGAGGTGTATGAGCCTCTGGTCGATGATCAATGGCCACACAACCCCCATTTTTGTCGAAAATAGCCATGAATGACCATTTACAATAATACCGAAGGCTAACACCTACGGATTTTTGACCAAGAAATGGTCTCCACCAGAAATCCAAGAATATGATCTATGGCAAGGAAACATATGTGGGGTGAGGTGTATGAGCCTCTGGTCGACGATCAATGGTCATCACAACCCCCATTTTGCCGAAAATAGCCATGAATGACCATTTTCAATAATACCGAAGGCTAACACGTACGAGTTTTTAACCAAGAAATGGTCTCCACCGAGAAATCCAAGAATGTAATCTATGGCAAGGAATTATATGTGGGGTGAGGTTTATGAGCCTCTAGTCGATGATAAATGGCCACACAAGCTCCATTTTTTATGAAAATAGCCATGAGCGACCTTGAAAATAGCCATGAGCGACCATTTTCAATAATACTAGAGGCTAACACCTACGGATTTTAGACCAAGAAATGGTCTCCACCAGAAATCCAAGAATGTGATCTATGGCAAGGAAACATATGTGGGGTGAGGTGTATGAGCATCTGGTCGATGATCAATGGCCACACAACCCCCATTTTTGTCGAAAATAGCCATGAATGACCATTTTCAATAATACCGAAGGCTAACACCTACGGATTTTTGACCAAGAAATGGTCTCCACCAGAAATCCAAGAATGTGATCTATGGCAAGGAAACATATGTGGGGTGAGGTGTATGAGCCTCTAGTCGATGATCAATGGCCACACAACCCCCATTTTTGTCGAAAATAGCCATGAATGATCATTTTCAAAAATACCAAAGGCTAACACGTACGGATTTTTGACCAAGAAATGGTCTCCACCAGAAATCCAATAATGTGATCTATGGCAAGGAAACATATGTGGGGTGAGGTGTACGAGCCTCTGGTCGATGATCAATGGCCACACAACCCCCATTTTGCCAAAAATAGCCATGAATGACCATTTTCAATAATACCGAAGGCTAACACGTACGAGTTTTTAACCAAGAAATGGTTTCCACCAGAAATCCAAGAATGTAATCTATGGCAAGGAAACATATGTGGGGTGAGGTTTATGAGCCTCTAGTCGATGATAAATGGCCACACAACCCCCATTTTTTATGAAAATAGCCATGAGCGACCTTGAAAATAGCCATGAGCTGACCATTTTCAATAATACTAGAGGCTAACACCTACGGATTTTAGACCAAGAAATGGTCTCCACCAGAAATCCAAGAATGTGATCTATGGCAAGGAAACATATGTGGGGTGAGGTGTATGAGCGTCTGGTCGATGATCAATGGCCACACAACCCCCATTTTTGTCGAAAATAGCCATGAATGACCATTTTCAATAATACCGAAGGCTAACACCTACGGATTTTTGACCAAGAAATGGTCTCCACCAGAAATCCAAGAATGTGATCTATGGCAAGGAAACATATGTGGGGTGAGGTGTATGAGCCTCTAGTCGATGATCAATGGCCACACAACCCCCATTTTTGTCGAAAATAGCCATGAATGATCATTTTCAAAAATACCAAAGGCTAACACGTACGGATTTTTGACCAAGAAATGGTCTCCACCAGAAATCCAATAATGTGATCTATGGCAAGGAAACATATGTGGGGTGAGGTGTACGAGCCTCTGGTCGATGATCAATGGCCACACAACCCCCATTTTGCCAAAAATAGCCATGAATGACCATTTTCAATAATACCGAAGGCTAACACGTACGAGTTTTTAACCAAGAAATGGTTTCCACCAGAAATCCAAGAATGTAATCTATGGCAAGGAAACATATGTGGGGTGAGGTTTATGAGCCTCTAGTCGATGATAAATGGCCACACAACCCCCATTTTTTATGAAAATAGCCATGAGCGACCTTGAAAATAGCCATGAGTGACCATTTTCAATAATACTAGAGGCTAACACCTACGGATTTTAGACCAAGAAATGGTCTCCACCAGAAATCCAAGAATGTGATCTATGGCAAGGAAACATATGTGGGGTGAGGTGTATGAGCGTCTGGTCGATGATCAATGGCCACACAACCCCCATTTTTGTCGAAAATAGCCATGAATGACCATTTTCAATAATACCGAAGGCTAACACCTACGGATTTTTGACCAAGAAATGGTCTCCACCAGAAATCCAAGAATGTGATCTATGGCAAGGAAACATATGTGGGGTGAGGTGTATGAGCCTCTAGTCGATGATCAATGGCCACACAACCCCCATTTTTGTCGAAAATAGCCATGAATGATCATTTTCAAAAATACCAAAGGCTAACACGTACGGATTTTTGACCAAGAAATGGTCTCCACCAGAAATCCAATAATGTGATCTATGGCAAGGAAACATATGTGGGGTGAGGTGTACGAGCCTCTGGTCGATGATCAATGGCCACACAACCCCCATTTTGCCAAAAATAGCCATGAATGACCATTTTCAATAATACCGAAGGCTAACACGTACGAGTTTTTAACCAAGAAATGGTTTCCACCAGAAAATCCAAGAATGTAATCTATGGCAAGGAAACATATGTGGGGTGAGGTTTATGAGCCTCTAGTCGATGATAAATGGCCACACAACCCCCATTTTTTATGAAAATAGCCATGAGCGACCTTGAAAATAGCCATGAGCGACCATTTTCAATAATACTAGAGGCTAACACCTACGGATTTTAGACCAAGAAATGGTCTCCACCAGAAATCCAAGAATGTGATCTACTGGCAAGGAAACATATGTGGGGTGAGGTGTATGAGCGTCTGGTCGATGATCAATGGCCACACAACCCCCATTTTTGTCGAAAATAGCCAGGAACGACCATTTTCAATAATACCGAAGGCTAACACCTACGGATTTTTGACCAAGAAATGGTCTCCACCAGAAATCCAAGAATGTGATCTATGGCAAGGAAACATATGTGGGGTGAGGTGTATGAGCCTCTGGTCGACGATCAATGGCCACACAACCCCCATTTTTTATGAAAATAGCCATGAGCGACCTTGAAAATATCCATGAGCGACCATTTTCAATAATACTAGAGGCTAACACCTACGGATTTTAGACCAAGAAATGGTCTCCACCAGAAATCCAAGAATGTGATCTATGGCAAGGAAACATATGTGGGGTGAGGTGTATGAGCGTCTGGTCGATGATCAATGGCCACACAACCCCCATTTTTGTCGAAAATAGCCATGAACGACCATTTTCAATAATACCGAAGGCTAACACCTACGGATTTTTGACCAAGAAATGGTCTCCACCAGAAATCCAAGAATGTGATCTATGGCAAGGAAACATATGTGGGGTGAGGTGTATGAGCCTCTGGTCGATGATCAATGGCCACACAACCCCCATTTTTGTCGAAAATAGCCATGAACGACCATTTTCAATAATATCGAAGGCTAACACCTACGGATTTTTGACCAAGAAATGGTCTCCACCAGAAATCCAAGAATGTGATCTACGACAAGGAAACATATGTGGGGTGAGGTGTATGAGCCTCTGGTCGACGATCAATGGCCACACAATCCCCATTTTGCCGAAAATAGCCATGAATGACCATTTTCAATAATATCGAAGGCTAACACCTATGGATTTTTGACCAAGAAATGGTCTCCACCAGAAATCCAAGAATGTGATCTACGACAAGGAAACATATGTGGGGTGAGGTGTATGAGCCTCTGGTCGACGATCAATGGCCACACAACCCCCATTTTGCCGAAAATAGCCATGAATGACCATTTTCAATAATACCGAAGGCTAACACGTACGAGTTTTTAACCAAGAAATGGTTTCCACCAGAAATCCAAGAATGTAATCTATGGCAAGGAAACATATGTGGGGTGAGGTTTATGAGCCTCTAGTCGATGATAAATGGCCACACAACCCCCATTTTTTATGAAAATAGCCATGAGCGACCTTGAAAATAGCCATGAGCGACCATTTTCAATAATACTAGATGCTAACACCTACGGATTTTAGACCAAGAAATGGTCTCCACCAGAAATCCAAGAATGTGATCTATGGCAAGGAAACATATGTGGGGTGAGGTGTATGAGCGTCCGGTCGATGATCAATGGCCACACAACCCCCATTTTTGTCGAAAATAGCCATGAACGACCATTTTCAATAATACCGAAGGCTAACACCTACGGATTTTTGACCAAGAAATGGTCTCCACCAGAAATCCAAGAATGTGATCTATGGCAAGGAAACATATGTGGGGTGAGGTGTATGAGCCTCTGGTCGATGATCAATGGCCACACAACCTCCATTTTTGTCGAAAATAGCCATGAACGACCATTTTCAATAATATCGAAGGCTAACACCTACGGATTTTTGACCAAGAAATGGTCTCCACCAGAAATCCAAGAATGTGATCTACGACAAGGAAACATATGTGGGGTGAGGTGTATGAGCCTCTGGTCGACGATCAATGGCCACACAACCCCCATTTTGCCGAAAATAGCCATGAATGACCATTTTCAATAATATCGAAGGCTAACACCTACGGATTTTTGACCAAGAAATGGTCTCCACCAGAAATCCAAGAATGTGATCTACGACAAGGAAACATATGTGGGGTGAGGTGTATGAGCCTCTGGTCGACGATCAATGGCCACACAACCCCCATTTTGCCGAAAATAGCCATGAATGACCATTTTCAATAATACCGAAGGCTAACACGTACGAGTTTTTAACCAAGAAATGGTTTCCACTAGAAATCCAAGAATGTAATCTATGGCAATGAAACATATGTGGGGTGAGGTTTATGAGCATCTAATCGATGATAAATGGCCACACAACCCCCATTTTTTATGAAAATAGCCATGAGCGACCTTGAAAATAGCCATGAGCGACCATTTTCAATAATACTAGAGGCTAAAACCTACGGATTTTAGACCAAGAAATGGTCCCCACCAGAAATCCAAGAATGTGATCTATGGCAAGGAAACATATGTGGGGTGAGGTGTATGAGCGTCTGGTCGATGATCAATGGCCACACAACCCCCATTTTTGTCGAAAATAGCCATGAACGACCATTTTCAATAATACCGAAGGCTAACACCTACGGATTTTTTACCAAGAAATGGTCTCCACCAGAAATCCAAGAATGTGATCTATGGCAAGGAAACATATGTGGGGTGAGGTGTATGAGCCTCCAGTCGATGATCAATCGCCACACAACCCCCATTTTTGTCGAAAATAGCCATGAATGACCATTTACAATAATACCGAAGGCTAACACCTACGGATTTTTGACCAAGAAATGGTCTCCACCAGAAATCCAAGAATGTGATCTATGGCAAGGAAACATATGTGGGGTGAGGTGTATGAGCCTCTGGTCGACGATCAATGGCCACACAACCCCCATTTTGCCGAAAATAGCGATGAATGACCATTTTCAATAATACCGAAGGCTAACACGTACGAGTTTTTAACCAAGAAATGGTCTCCACCAGAAATCCAAGAATGTAATCTATGGCAAGGAAACATATGTGGGGTGAGGTTTATGAGCCTCTAGTCGATGATAAATGGCCACACAACCCCCATTTTTTATGAAATAGCCATGAGCGACCTTGAGAATAGCCATGAGCGACCATTTTCAATAATACTAGAGGCTAACACCTACGGATTTTAGACCAAGAAATGGTCTCCACCAGAAATCCAAGAATGTGATCTATGGCAAGGAAACATATGTGGGGTGAGGTGTATGAGCATCTGGTCGATGATCAATGGCCACACAACCCCCATTTTTGTCGAAAATAGCCATGAATGACCATTTTCAATAATACAGAAGGCTAACACCTACGGATTTTTGACCAAGAAATGGTCTCCACCAGAAATCCAAGAATGTGATCTATGGCAAGGAAACATATGTGGGGTGAGGTGTATGAGCCTCTAGTCGATGATCAATGGCCACACAACCCCCATTTTTGTCGAAAATAGCCATGAATGACCATTTTCAAAAATACCAAAGGCTAACACGTACGGATTTTTGACCAAGAAATGGTCTCCACCAGAAATCCAAGAATGTGATCTATGGCAAGGAAACATATGTGGGGTGAGGTGTACGAGCCTCTGGTCGATGATCAATGGCCACACAACCCCCATTTTGCCGAAAATAGCCATGAATGACCATTTTCAATAATACCGAAGGCTAACACGTACGAGTTTTTAACCAAGAAATGGTTTCCACCAGAAATCCAAGAATGTAATCTATGGCAAGGAAACATATGTGGGGTGAGGTTTATGAGCCTCTGGTCGATGATGAATGGCCACACAACCCCCATTTTGCCGAAAATAGCCATGAACGACCATTTTCAATAATACCGAAGGCTAACACGTACGAGTTTTTAACCAAGAAATGGTCTCCACCAGAAATCCAAGAATGTGATCTATGGCAAGGAAACATATGTGGTGTGAGGTGTACGAGCCTCTAGTCGATGATCAATGGCCACACAACCACCATTTTGCCGAAAATAGCCATGAACGACCATTTTCAATAATACCGAATGCGAACACGTACGAGTTTTTAACCAAGAAATGGTCTCCACCAGAAATCCAAGAATGTGATCTATGGCAAGGAAACATATGTGGGGTGAGGTGTATGAGCATCTGGTCGATGATCAATGGCCACACAACCCCCATTTTTGTCGAAAATAGCCATGAATGACCATTTACAATAATACCGAAGGCTAACACCTACGGATTTTTGACCAAGAAATGGTCTCCACCAGAAATCCAAGAATGTGATCTATGGCAAGGAAACATATGTGGGGTGAGGTGTATGAGCCTCTGGTCGATGATCAATGGCCACACCATTGATCATCGACCAGACGCTCATACACCTCACCCCACATATGTTTCCTTGCCATAGATCACATTCTTGGATTTCTGGTGGAGACCATTTCTTGGTCTAAAATCCGTAGGTCTTAGCCTCTAGTATTATTGAAAATGGTCGCTCATGGCTATTTTCATAAAAAATGGGGGTTGTGTGGCCATTGATCATCGACCAGAGGCTCGTACACCTCACCCCACATATGTTTCCTTGCCATAGATCACATTCTTGGATTTCTGGTGGAAACCATTTCTTGGTTAAAAACTCGTACGTGTTAGCCTTCGGTAATATTGAAAATGGTCATTCATGGCTATTTTCGGCAAAATGGGGGTTGTGTGGCCATTGATCATCGATCAGAGGCTCATACACCTCATCCCACATATGTTTCCTTGCCATAGATCACATTCTTGGATTTCTGGTGGAGACCATTTCTTGGTCAAAAATCAGTAGGTCTTAGCCTCTAGTATTATTGAAAATGGTCGCTCATGGCTATTTTCATAAAAAATGGGGGTTGTGTGGCCATTTATCATCGACTAGAGGCTCATAAATCTCACCCCACATATGTTTCCTTGCCATAGATCACATTCTTGGATTTTTGGTGGAGACCATTTCTTGGTCAAAAACTCGTACGTGTTAGCCTTCGGTATTATTGAAAATGGTCGTTCATGGCTATTTTCGACAAAAATGGGGGTTGTGTGGCCATTGATCATCGACCAGAGGCTCATACACCTCACCCCACATATGTTTCCTTGCCATAGATCACATTCTTGGATTTCTGGTGGAGACCATTTCTTGGCCTAAAATCCGTAGGTGTTAGCCTTCGGTATTATTGAAAATGGTCGCTCATGGCTATTTTCGACAAAAATGGGGGTTGTGTGTCCATTGATCATCGACCAGAGGCTCATACACCTCACCCCACATATGTTTCCTTGCCATAGATTACATTCTTGGATTTCTGGTGGAAACCATTTCTTGGTTAAAACCTCGTACGTGTTAGCCTTCGGTATTATTGAAAATGGTCGTTCATGGCTATTTTCGACAAAAATGGGGGTTGTGTGGCCATTGATCATCGACCAGACGCTCATACACCTCACCCCACATATGTTTCCTTGCCATAGATCACATTCTTGGATTTCTAGTGGAGACCATTTCTTGGTCTAAAATCTGTAGGTGTTAGCCTCTAGTATTATTGAAAATGGTCGCTCATGGCTATTTTCAAGGTCGCTCATGGCTATTTTCATAAAAAAATGGGGGTTGTGTGGCCATTTATCATCGACTAGAGGCTCATAAACCTCACTCCACATATGTTTCCTTGCCATAGATTACATTCTTGGATTTCTAGTGGAAACCATTTCTTGGTTAAAAACTCGTACGTGTTAGCGTTCGGTATTATTGAAAATGGTCATTCATGGCTATTTTCGGCAAAATGGGGGTTGTGTGGCCATTGATCATCGACCAGAGGCTCATACACCACACCCCACATATGTTTCCTTGTCGTAGATCACATTCTTGGATTTCTGGTGGAGACCATTTCTTGGTCAAAAATCCGTAGGTGTTAGCCTTCGATATTATTGAAAATGGTCATTCATGGCTATTTTCGGCAAAATGGGGGTTGTGTGGCCATTGATCGTCGACCAGAGGCTCATACACCTCACCGCACATATGTTTCCTTGTCGTAGATCACATTCTTGGATTTCTGGTGGGACCATTTCTTGGTCAAAAATCCGTAGGTGTTAGCCTTCAATGTCATTGGAAATGGTCGTTCATGGCTATTTTCGACAAAAATTAGGGTTGTGTGGCCATTGATCGTCGACCAGAGGCTCATACACCTCACCCCACATATGTTTCCTTGCCATAGATCACATTCTTGGATTTCTGGTGGAGACCATTTCTTGGTCAAAAATCCGTAGGTGTTAGCCTTCGGTATTATTGAAAATGGTCGTTCATGGCTATTTTCGACAAAAATGGGGGTTGTGTGGCCATTGATCATCGACCAGACGCTCATAGATCTCACCCCACATATGTTTCCTTGCCATAGATCACATTCTTGGATTTCTGGTGGAGACAATTTCTTGGTCTAAAATCCGTTGGTGTTAGCCTCTTGTATTATTGAAAATGGTCGCTCATGGCTATTTTCATAAAAAATGGGGGTTGTGTGGCCATTTATCTTCGACTAGAGGCTCATAAACCTCACCCCACATATGTTTCCTTGCCATAGATCACATTCTTGGATTTCTGGTGGAGACCATTTCTTGGTTAAAAACTCGTACGTGTTAGCCTTCGGTATTATTGAAAATGGTCGTTCATGGCTATTTTCGGCAAAATGGGGGTTGTGTGGCCATTGATCATCGACCAGAGGCTCGTACACCTCACCCCACATATGTTTCCTTGCCATAGATCACATTCTTGGATTTCTGGTGGAGACCATTTCTTGGTCAAAAATCCGTAGGTGTTAGCCTTCGGTATTATTGAAAATGGTCATTCATGGCTATTTTCGACAAAAATGGGGGTTGTGTGGCCATTGATCATCGACCAGAGGCTCGTACACCTCACTACACATATGTTTCCTTGCCATAGATCACATTCTTGGATTTTTGGTGGAGACCATTTCTTGGTCAAAAACTCGTACGTGTTAGCCTTCGGTATTATTGAAAATGGTCGTTCATGGCTATTTTCGACAAAAATGGGGCACTACAGGAATCCTAATGATTCCCGTCGGCCAGCATAATTCCCGTCGGCCAGGGAAAAAGCCGACGGAACTCCCGTCGGCTACACTGAAGCCGACGAGAATAACATAACGCCCGTCGGCCAGAGAGTAGGCTGACGGGAGTTAACTTAACTCCCGTCAGCCAGAAAATAGGCCGACGGGGATAACTTAACTCCCGTCGGCCAGAGCGCAGGCCGACGGGGATTAGGCTTTTATGAGCGCGGGATTCGCCCGCGCGGGCTCATTTCTCCGCTCTCTGTCTTAGCGCCGCCGCTGCCCTTCTCTCCTCGCTGCCGCCTCCAACCGCCGCCGTGCCGCCGCCCATCCCCGCCGGAGCGCCGCCCTCGCCCCACCGCCGCGCACCCGTCCTCGCCGCCCGTCCTCGGCGCGCCGTTCTCGGAGCGCCGCCCGTCCTCGCCGCCCGTCGCCGCCCCTCGCCCGACGCCGCGCACCCGGGCGCCCCGGTGTCGCTCGTCCGCCGCCCATCCTCTCGCGGCGCCGAGCGCCCAGCCGCCCCACCGCCGCGCGCCCGTCAGCGCCGCCGCGAGCCCGGCCGCCCGTCCCCGCCGCGCGCGCGCCCGTCCGTCGCGGCCGTGCCCGCCCTCGCTCGTCTCCGCCGTGCCCCACACCGCCCACATCGCCGCCGGGTCTCTCGGAGCGTCGTCGCTGCCTCCTCGAGCGCCGCCGCCGTGTCCAAGCGCCGTCTCCGCCCCCGACCGCCACGTGAGTTAATTATGTGTGTACATGTTAATGCATTGGATTGTGAATTTTAATTATGTGTGTACATGTTTATTTTCGTCGGTTTTTTATGGCCGACGGGAGTTACCTTTCATGTGATTAGTATTAATTTAATAACACTTGTGATTAGAGTGTGACTATAGTTAATTTAATATCACATGTGTGGCTTCATGTTAGGTAATTATTTATTGTATTCTTATAGTAGATTTAACTTATACTATTGAATTGTTAAATTTGATGTTATTTATTGATTAGATTTAACTTATAATATTAGGATGTATGAATGTTTCGATATTGATTAATTTGATGTTATTTATGTGTATATATAATTATTTATGTATATATATAGTTTTACTACTTACCTATAGATGTATATATGTATGTATATATGTGTGTGACATGTAGAAACGTGATTGTCTCACACACACTCTTTACTCGTACACAGCCGCAATAATGGGTGATAGACGTGATTGGATGTATGAAGGTTTCAAGAAGGGTGGGTGTCACACTAGTGAATGGTTTGCCAAGACGCAAAAATTTCTGGACCATGCAGCTGCTTTGTCACAAATAGATAATATTAGGTGTCCATACAATAAATGTAGAAATATGACGAGCCACACCAAGAGGCAGGTCACACTACACCTGTGCTCGCATGGTTTCGTGCCAGGCTATAAGGTCTGGTATCTCCACGGTGAAGATGCTGAACGAGCAGCAGAAGTAGAAGTTGATGACGGTGAAGATGATGTTGATAGGATGGACCAGATGCTTGAGGATCTGCAGCCTGAACTGGCACCAGATCATCATGATTCACCTACACCGGAGGTTCAGAAGTTCTTCGACCTACTCAAAGCATCAGAAGAGCCTCTTCACGGGCACACTGACGTGACCGTCCTCGAATTCGTGACCCGACTGATGTCAATCAAGTCAAAATTTGCATTTTCAATTAATTGTTACAAGGAGCTTGTGGATTTGATTAGCGAGGTTCTTCCTACGGGTCACAAGATGCCCAAAGACATGTACCAGTCCAAAAAATTGCTTGAAGGTCTTGGTATGGAGTATGAGAAGATTGATGTTTGCCAAGACAACTGTATGCTTTTTTGGAAGGAACATGGCAGAGAACAAAAATGCTTAAAATGTGGGAAGTCAAGGTACGTGGAGCTTGTAAATGAAGATGGGGAGAAGGTGGTGACAAAGGTTGCACATAAACAGCTTCGGTACATGCCTCTCACTCCTAGAGTGAAACGTTTGTTTCTCTCGAGGAAGACCGCTATGCACATGAGGTGGCATAAAGATTGTATGGACAGACAAGATGGGTTAATGGTGCACCCGTAAGATGGTGATGCATGGAAGGCTCTTGACAAATTTGATCCAGATTTTGCCAGCGATGCAAGAAACGTTCGTATCGGCTTGGCAACTGATGGTTTCACGCCGTTCAATATGACCGCTGCGTCGTA
Organism: Zea mays; assembly: GCF_902167145.1. Lineage (NCBI taxonomy): Eukaryota > Viridiplantae > Streptophyta > Magnoliopsida > Poales > Poaceae > Zea > Zea mays. The sequence goes on along the minus strand of NW_023366738.1, from coordinate 25,187 downwards.
TTCATGTTGGCCTGTCATTGCCATACCGTACAACCTTCCACCTGCTCTTTGCATGAAATATGAGTTTATGTTCCTATGTCTTGTTATACCTGGGCCTGAGCATCCTGGCGTACGCCTCAATGTGATGCTTCAACCACTGATTGAAGAGTTGAAGAAGCTATGGCATGGTGTGGAAGCCTATGACTGCTTCAAGAAGCAGAAATTCAATCTTCGTGTTGCATATCTGTTCTCGGTTCATGATTTTATGGCGTATGGTATTTTCTCTGGATGGAGCGTGCATGGTAGATTGACGTGTCCTTATTGTGCTAAAGATACAGATTGTTTTCGTCTTAGTGCTGGTGGCAAGATATGTTACTTTGATTGCCATAGATGTTTTCTACCCTTCAATCACCCCTTCAGAAGGCAGAGAAAGGAATTTAGGAAGGGCACCATTGTCACGAAGGGACCGCCCAAGCGACGTAGTGGGATAGAAATTACAGAAGAGCATATGAAACTTGTCCTAGACGAGAGTGGTAAAAGGTATCAAGGTTTTGGTGAGGAGCATAACTGGACTCACATATGTGGCTTGTGGGAGCTTCCTTATGCTAAGTCATTGATTTTGATGCACAACATCGACGTCATGCATCAAGAGAGTAACTTTTGCCAAGCCCTCATAAATACATGCATGGATTTCCCTGATAAAACGAAAGACAATGACAAGGCACGCATGGACTTAGCAGTGATATGTGATCGTCCAACCCAAGTGCTTAGAGAAAACGGAGGCAAACCAAAAGCTGACTATTGTCTGAAATCTAAGCAACGGAGAGAAGTGATGAAGTGGATGAAGGATATTAAATTCCCCGATGGTTATGCCGCTGGTTTTAGAAGATCTGTGAACTTGAAGACAATGAAGATGAATGGACTGAAGAGCCATGACTTCCACATAATTATGGAGAGGCTCATGCCTGTAATGTTTCGTGGGTACATTTCCGAAGCTGTGTGGAAAACGTTAGCTGAAGTTAGCTATTTCTACAGACAGTTGTGTGCTAAAGAAATCAGAAGAGATGTGATGGAACAGCTGGAGAAAGAGGCACCGGTGCTTTTGTGCAAATTGGAAAAAATATTTCCACCGGGTTTCTTCAATCCTATGCAGCATCTCTTTATACATCTTCCATATGAGGCTAAGGTCGGTGGTCCTGTTCAGTATAGGTGGATGTTTCATATAGAAAGAGCATTAAAGAAGCTTAGAGCAATGGTGGGCAATAAGGCAAGAGTTGAAGGATGTATTGCGGAACAATTTAAACTAAAGGAGGTAGCACACTTCACAAGTTGTTACTTTGCAGAAGAACATAATGTTTGCTAATGCTTTGTGGCATGATTGACAGTTTGGGGAGGAAATGAATTTGAATGATGACTTACGTCAGTTATCTATTGGAAGTGTAACTGCCAAAAGCTATGGACGTTACGACGTCAATGGATATCGCTTTCGTTCAAGCATTTTCGAATCAAGTCATCCTATGGCCGCCACTCAAAATAGTGGAGTCGTTACTAGGGCAACCGACATGGAAGGACACGAAGCCTGCTATTACGGGAAAATCAAAAATATAATCGAGATTACATTTGCTGGAAATAAGCCTTTAGCGCTAGTTTTCTTTGAGTGTAAATGGTATGACCCGAAGTATTATAGGACCGAATTTGGGATGACACAGATCCAACCTGAAAAATTGCTTCAAGGACACGACACGTATATCCTTGCCCATCAAGCAGACCAAGTTTATTTCTCGACATATCCATGCAAAAAGTTGTCTAAATGGAGGGTTGTGTACAATGTAAATCCCCGCGAACGCCTATACACTCCTGGTGAGGACGAATATCAAATTGGTCACCTTGAGCAGGTTGATGAGGTGTTTCAAGAAGAAGAGTTGCCAACTAGTTTTCATATTGATCCTGCACCGGCATTAGATTCACTAGTTGCAGACGTTAACGACTTAACTTTTCCCGAGAAAAGGAGAAGACAACCTGTTAGGAGAAAAGTTACATGGCGACCTCTGCATAGAAGAGAACAAATAGATCCTGATTTTGATGATATTTAACAAGTAAAGTTGTTTTGTTATTTCATTTGTTTATATATTAAGTATTATGTCATTTTTGATGCACTAATGAATAATTTCTTATTTTTTATGCAGGATGCCACCAAAATCAAAGAAGTCAGTGAAGGGGTTGTTCAAGGGCCTGGGCCTTTTTCAGGGCAGTTCTTCGAGCAGCAGCAGACGTCGAGAGCTGTTGAGCGCGGTACATGGAGATGAGGTAACATATCTTGTACAAATAAATTTGTTTACATATTTACAAATAAATCTTGAGTTGTATGTACCAGGATGAGCAGCACACTGAGGAGCAGCACATTGAGGAGGAGGAGCACAATGAGGCTGAGCAGCACAATGAGGAGGTGGAGCACAATGAGGAGGTGGACCACGTGACATGGGACCAGGCCGCACAGCATCACCAGCCATGGGACCAGTGGGACCACCAGAGAGAGCAGCAACAGGCGTGGGACCAGTGGGGCCAACAGGGCGAACCGGCTGACAACCCGATGGATGATGGCTCGAGAGGCTCTTCAGCGACACGCACACGTCGCTCAAGAAAAAGCCACTCAGTAAAGCCTCGTCACGCGATAGAGCGAGAGGCTGATAGGACTTTAATCATGCCACATGGAGATCGGTGAGTGTAATATATTAACTTATCTAATATAACTATTATGTGTATTGTTAATGTTTTTGTGTAATGCAGGAATTGGGAGGACCTGTCCTTTGACGGCAAGGGACACCACACTCAGGTTAACCTTACGTTGGGTTCTCTTTGCCGCCTTCACTACCCTGGTATAGTGAAGGTGTCAAACGGTGATACCGAGGATGAGGTGCTCGTCAGTACCTGGGATGAGTACAAGTTTAAAAAGGAACGAAACCACACCGACAGACAGGGACTTGTGCGTAATGACTTTTGGGTATGAATTCTTTATTATTTTTGTTATGTTTCTTAATATTGTAAATCTATGACTTATACCATTGTATTTGTATTCTTTATGTTGTAGCTTCGATATCGGTTGCCTGACGGAGAGGATTACATGGGGCACGCTGAACGTGTCTTGCAAAACAATGCAAAGAAGCTGGTGAAGGATGCCATATACTATGCGAGAATTCAGGCTACAAACCTGTATTTTCAAAAGCATCCGGAAGAAGCAGGCCCCTTGAATAAAAAGGAAGGGTCCTCAAAGATATATTTGACTGAGGATCAATATCGTGAGGTTAGTATTAAATTTGTTTTACCCTTTATATTTATTGTTGTGATTGATATAATATGTAACATTGTGTGTGTGCAGGTGATGGTTCCATGGATGGCGCCCGTGCCTGATGCGTACTATGCTTGGTGTCGATATTGGGCTTCCGAAGGCTTCCAGAAAGCGTCAGCGCATCACAGACAATGTCGAGGAACCAATCCTAACCACAAGTTTGGCGGTGACGACATGATACGAAAAGCTAAAAGAATGGTAAGTTTGATCTTTCTATGTCGATCAACAAATAATACGATTGCTTATGAATGTTTTTTGTTTATACATGAAGCTACGAGTGGCCAAAAGCCTAGTGACATTGAGGTGTACCAGGAGGGCCACAAAGGACCAGACCCGAACAACCCTGACCAGCTCTGCAGCCAGACAGCCACGGATCGCTTGGTGAGTTTTGGCTCAAAAGTTCAAACGTTCAAAGTATATAAATTCCTGCATTTGTAAGGTTGTGAATGATGTATAGGCGGCATATGGGGAGGAGATGGTTCGTCGCCATGGCCCTGACTATGACTGGCGCCATGAACCGGTGGATTCCTCGGTGGTGTACGCAAGTGGTGGTGGCAAAGCGCTTGGACGGTAAGCTCTAACTTATGAAATTATATTGTTGACACTAAATTGATTATGCAGTAATAACATTTTTTGAATCACTTATAGATACGCACTCTTCGACGGATTCATTGACTCATCGTCGGTGAGATCTCAGAGGACGGGTTCATCTTCCCGTAGCTCATGCTCTCGTCGACCGAACGAGCAGGAGTTGGAGATTATGAGGATGCGTGAAGAGATGAGACAACAACGCGAATTTATGGAGGCTTGCAATGCTCATAATCAAGCGATGTATCAAGTGAGTACACATAATCCGAACTCTAAATTATTATATTTCAATACAACATCTTTAGTAGTAACACATATGTGTTTAACAGTTAATGCAGCAACAGGGCATGACATCAAATTTTCCACCGCCACCACAATGGAGCCAATTTGCAAACACACCAGTTCCACCACCACAGTTCACCACCCCTCCGACACATATACCTGCACCTGGAGATAGGGTACGTTTGATAACTCTCCATTAATTTATACACTTGTATACTTTTTGATATTTGCATTTAACGTGTTGATATTTGCTAACTTGCATAGGTTACGCCTGAAGCGGGTGGCAGTGGGTCTGATCCAGCAGTAGGGACTGGATTTGTTGACTCGCTCTTCGCGTTCCCTCCTCCTGGTGGTGAAGGCGGCAGCGGTCAAAGCTCTAACCACCCAAGTGGTGGTTATCTCTAAACACTTAAACTTATGTTTGAAATGTCGTACTCGTTGGTGGATGTTATGTTTCAATACTATGTCGTACTCGTTGTTTGATGTTGGTCGATGCTATGTTTGAATACTATGTCGTACACGTTGGTGGATGTTTTAATTATAAATGCAAGTGTTTATGTCTAAATGCATGTGTTTGTGGATGTCGTATCTCAATATGTGTTTGTAATGTGGCTGTTATATGTGATTATGTTTGATATATGTTATGTGTGCAGAAATAGTGACATAATTTAGTGCTGTTTTGTAGCAGTATAGAGTAATTCCCGTCGGCCCAGTTAATTCCCGTCGGCTATGGTCGAACCGACGGGAATTAATAAATAACTCCCGTCGGCCCAGTTAATTCCCGTCGGCCACGCAGGGCCGACGGGAATTAATTAATAATTCCCGTCGGCCAGCAGAACCGACGGGAATTAATTAATAACTCCCGTCGGCCAGCAGAACCGACGGGCATTAGCCGTAATTCCCGTCGGCCACTATCTAGCCGACGGGAATTAATTATTCCCGTCAGCCGCCGACGGGGATAACCTTATCTCCGACAAGGGACACCCGTCGGCCTGAAACCGACGGGAATAAGCCTTAAACCGACGGGAATTACTTATTCCCGTCGGTTTAGGGCTTATTCCCGTCGGTTTCAGGCCGACGGGAATTAAGTGAATTCCTGTAGTGGGGGTTGTGTGGCCATTGATCATCGACCAGAGGCTCATACACCTCACCCCACATATGTTTCCTTGCCATAGACCACATTCTTGGATTTCTGGTGGAGACCATTTCTTGGTCAAAAATCCGTAGGTGTTAGCCTTCGGTATTATTGTAAATGGTCATTCATGGCTATTTTCGACAAAAATGGGGGTTGTGTGGCCATTGATCATCGACCAGAGGCTCATACACCTCACCCCACATATGTTTCCTTGCCATAGATCACATTCTTGGATTTCTGGTGGAGACCATTTCTTGGTCAAAAATCCGTACGTGTTAGCCTTTGGTATTTTTGAAAATGGTCATTCATGGCTATTTTCGACAAAAATGGGGGTTGTGTGGCCATTGATCGTCGACCAGAGGCTCATACACCTCACCCCACATATGTTTCCTTGTCGTAGATCACATTCTTGGATTTCTGGTGGAGACCATTTCTTGGTCAAAAATCCGTAGGTGTTAGCCTTCGATATTATTGAAAATGGTCGTTCATGGCTATTTTCGACAAAAATGGGGGTTGTGTGGCCATTGATCATCGACCAGACGCTCATACACCTCACCCCACATATGTTTCCTTGCCATAGATCACATTCTTGGATTTATGGTGGAGACCATTTCTTGGTCAAAAATTCGTAGGTGTTAGCCTTCAGTGTCATTGAAAATGGTCGTTCATGGCTATTTTCGACAAAAAATAGGGTTGTGTGGCCATTGATCGTCGACCAGAGGCTCATACACCTCACCCCACATATGTTTCCTTGCCATAGATCACATTCTTGGATTTTTGGTGGAGACCATTTCTTGGTCAAAAACTCGTACGTGTTAGCCTTCGGTATTATTGAAAATGGTCGTTCATGGCTATTTTCGGCAAAATGGGGGTTGTGTGGCCATTGATCGTCGACCAGAGGCTCATACACCTCACCCCACATATGTTTCCTTGTCGTAGATCACATTCTTGGATTTCTGGTGGAGACCATTTCTTGGCCTAAAATCCGTAGGTGTTAGCCTCTAGTATTATTGAAAATGGTCGCTCATGGCTATTTTCAAGGTCGCTCATGGCTATTTTCAAAAAAATGGGGGTTGTGTGGCCATTTATCATCGACTAGAGGCTCATAAACCTCACCCCACATATGTTTCCTCGCCATAGATCACATTCTTGGATTTCTGGTGGAGACCATTTCTTGGTTAAATACTCGTACGTGTTAGCCTTCGGTATTATTGAAAATGGTCGTTCATGGCTATTTTCGGCAAAATGGGGGTTGTGTGGCCATTGATCATCGACCAGAGGCTCGTACACCTCACCCCACATATGTTTCCTTGCCATAGATCACATTCTTGGATTTCTGGTGGAGACCATTTCTTGGTCAAAAATCTGTAGGTGTTAGCCTTCAGTGTCATTGAAAATGGTCGTTCATGGCTATTTTCGACAAAAATGGGGGTTGTGTGGCCATTGATGATCGACCAGAGGCTCGTACACCTCACCCCACATATGTTTCCTTGCCATAGATCACATTCTTGGATTTCTGGTGGAGACCATTTCTTGGTCAAAAATCCGTAGGTGTTAGCCTTCGGTATTATTGTAAATGGTCATTCATGGCTATTTTCGACAAAAATGGGGGTTGTGTGGCCATTGATCTTCGACCAGAGGCTCATACACCTCACTACACATATGTTTCCTTGCCATAGATCACATTCTTGGAATTATGGTGGAGACCATTTCTTGGTCAAAAATCCGTAGGTGTTAGCCTTCAGTGTCATTGAAAATGGTCGTTCATGGCTATTTTCGACAAAAATTAGGGTTGTGTGGCCATTGATCGTCGACCAGAGGCTCATACACCTCACCCCACATATGTTTCCTTGCCATAGATCACATTCTTGGATTTCTGGTGGAGACCATTTCTTGGGCAAAAATCCGTAGGTGTTAGCCTTTGGTATTTTTGAAAATGGTCATTCATGGCTATTTTCGACAAAAATGGGGGTTGTGTGGCCATTGATCTTCGACCAGAGGCTCATAAACCTCACCCCACATATGTTTCCTTGCCATAGATTACATTCTTGGATTTATGGTGGAGACCATTTCTTGGTCAAAAATCCGTAGGTGTTAGCCTTCAGTGTCATTGAAAATGGTCGTTCATGGCTATTTTCGACAAAAATTAGGGTTGTGTGGCCATTGATCGTCGACCAGAGGCTCATACACCTCACCCCACATATGTTTCCTTGCCATAGATTACATTCTTGGATTTCTGGTGGAAACCATTTCTTGGTTAAAAACTCGTACGTGTTAGCCTTCGGTATTATTGAAAATGGTCGTTCATGGCTATTTTCGACAAAAATTAGGGTTGTGTGGCCATTGATCGTCGACCAGAGGCTCATACACCTCACCCCACATATGTTTCCTTGCCATAGATCACATTCTTAGATTTCTGGTGGAGACCATTTCTTGGTCAAAAATCCGTAGGTGTTAGCCTTCGATATTATTGAAAATGGTCGTTCATGGCTATTTTCGACAAAAATGGGGGTTGTGTGGCCATTGATCATCGACCAGAGGCTCATACACCTCACCCCACATATGTTTCCTTGCCATAGATCACATTCTTGGATTTCTGGTGGAGACCATTTCTTGGTCAAAAATCCGTAGGTGTTAGCCTTTGGTATTATTGAAAATGGTCGTTCATGGCTATTTTCGACAAAAATGGGGGTTGTGTGGCCATTCATCATCGACCAGAGGCTCATAAACCTCACCCCACATATGTTTCCTTGCCATAGATTACATTCTTGGATTTCTGGTGGAAACCATTTCTTGGTTAAAAACTCGTACGTGTTAGCCTTCGGTATTATTGAAAATGGTCATTCATGGCTATTTTCGGCAAAATGGGGGTTGTGTGGCCATTGATCATCGACCAGAGGCTCGTACACCTCACCCCACATATGTTTCCTTGCCATAGATCACATTCTTGGATTTCTGGTGGAGACCATTTCTTGGTCAAAAATCCGTACGTGTTAGCCTTTGGTATTTTTGAAAATGGTCATTCATGGCTATTTTCGACAAAAATGGGGGTTGTGTGGCCATTGATCATCGACTAGAGGCTCATACACCTCACCCCACATATGTTTCCTTGCCATAGATCACATTCTTGGATTTCTGGTGGAGACCATTTCTTGGTCAAAAATCCGTAGGTGTTAGCCTTCGGTATTATTGAAAATGGTCATTCATGGCTATTTTCGACAAAAATGGGGGTTGTGTGGCCATTGATCATCGACCAGATGCTCATACACCTCACCCCACATATGTTTCCTTGCCATAGATCACATTCTTGGATTTCTGGTGGAGACCATTTCTTGGTCTAAAATCCGTAGGTGTTAGCCTCTAGTATTATTGAAAATGGTCGCTCATGGCTATTCTCAAGGTCGCTCATGGCTATTTTCATAAAAAATGGGGGTTGTGTGGCCATTTATCATCGACTAGAGGCTCATAAACCTCACCCCACATATGTTTCCTTGCCATAGATTACATTCTTGGATTTCTGGTGGAGACCATTTCTTGGTTAAAAACTCGTACGTGTTAGCCTTCGGTATTATTGAAAATGGTCATTCATGGCTATTTTCGGCAAAATGGGGGTTGTGTGGCCATTGATCGTCGACCAGAGGCTCATACACCTCACCCCACATATGTTTCCTTGCCATAGATCACATTCTTGGATTTCTGGTGGAGACCATTTCTTGGTCAAAAATCCGTAGGTGTTAGCCTTCGGTATTATTGTAAATGGTCATTCATGGCTATTTTCGACAAAAATGGGGGTTGTGTGGCCATTGATCATCGACCAGAGGCTCATACACCTCACTACACATATGTTTCCTTGCCATAGATCACATTCTTGGATTTATGGTGGAGACCATTTCTTGGTCAAAAATCCGTAGGTGTTAGCCTTAAGTGTCATTGAAAATGGTCGTTCATGGCTATTTTCGACAAAAATTAGGGTTGTGTGGCCATTGATCGTCGACCAGAGGCTCATACACCTCACCCCACATATGTTTCCTTGCCATAGATCAAATTCTTGGATTTCTGGTGGAGACCATTTCTTGGTCAAAAATCCGTAGGTGTTAGCCTTCGGTATTATTGAAAATGGTCGTTCATGGCTATTTTCGACAAAAATGGGGGTTGTGTGGCCATTGATCATCGACCAGACGCTCATACACCTCACCCCACATATGTTTCCTTGCCATAGATCACATTCTTGGATTTCTAGTGGAGACCATTTCTTGGTTAAAAACTCGTACGTGTTAGCCTTCGGTATTATTGAAAATGGTCATTCATGGCTATTTTCGGCAAAATGGGGGTTGTGTGGCCATTGATCATCGACCAGAGGCTCGTACACCTCACCCCACATATGTTTCCTTGCCATAGATCACATCCTTGGATTTCTGGTGGAGACCATTTCTTGGTTAAAAATCCGTACGTGTTAGCCTTTGGTATTTTTGAAAATGGTCATTCATGGCTATTTTCGACAAAAATGGGGGTTGTGTGGCCATTCATCATCGACTAGAGGCTCATACACCTCACCCACATATATTTCCTTGCCATAGATCACATTCTTGGATTTCTGGTGGAGACCATTTCTTGGTAAAAAATCCGTAGGTGTTAGCCTTCGGTATTATTGAAAATGGTCGTTCATGGCTATTTTCGACAAAAATGGGGGTTGTGTGGCCATTGATCATCGACCAGACGCTCATACACCTCACCCCACATATGTTTCCTTGCCATAGATCACATTCTTGGATTTCTAGTGGAGACCATTTCTTGGTCTAAAATCCGTAGGTGTTAGCCTCTAGTATTATTGAAAATGGTCGCTCATGGCTATTTTCAAGGTCGCTCATGGCTATTTTCATAAAAAATGGGGGTTGTGTGGCCATTTATCATCGACTAGAGGCTCATAAACCTCACCCCACATATGTTTCATTGCCATAGATTACATTCTTGGATTTCTAGTGGAAACCATTTCTTGGTTAAAAACTCGTACGTGTTAGCCTTCGGTATTATTGAAAATGGTCATTCATGGCTATTTTCGGCAAAATGGGGGTTGTGTGGCCATTGATCGTCGACCAGAGGCTCATACACCTCACCCCACATATGTTTCCTTGTCGTAGATCACATTCTTGGATTTCTGGTGGAGACCATTTCTTGGTCAAACATCCGTAGGTGTTAGCCTTCGATATTATTGAAAATGGTCATTCATGGCTATTTTCGGCAAAATGGGGGTTGTGTGGCCATTGATCGTCGACCAGAGGCTCATACACCTCACCCCACATATGTTTCCTTGTCGTAGATCACATTCTTGGATTTCTGGTGGAGACCATTTCTTGGTCAAAAATCCGTAGGTGTTAGCCTTCGATATTATTGAAAATGGTCGTTCATGGCTATTTTCGACAAAAATGGAGGTTGTGTGGCCATTGATCATCGACCAGAGGCTCATACACCTCACCCCACATATGTTTCCTTGCCATAGATCACATTCTTGGATTTCTGGTGGAGACCATTTCTTGGTCAAAAATCCGTAGGTGTTACCCTTCGGTATTATTGAAAATGGTCGTTCATGGCTATTTTCGACAAAAATGGGGGTTGTGTGGCCATTGATCATCGACCAGACGCTCATACACCTCACCCCACATATGTTTCCTTGCCATAGATCACATTCTTGGATTTCTGGTGGAGACCATTTCTTGGTCTAAAATCCGTAGGTGTTAGCCTCTAGTATTATTGAAAATGGTCGCTCATGGCTATTTTCAAGGTCGCTCATGGCTATTTTCATAAAAAATGGGGGTTGTGTGGCCATTTATCATCGACTAGAGGCTCATAAACCTCACCCCACATATGTTTCCTTGCCATAGATTACATTCTTGGATTTCTGGTGGAAACCATTTCTTGGTTAAAAACTCGTACGTGTTAGCCTTCGGTATTATTGAAAATGGTCATTCATGGCTATTTTCGGCAAAATGGGGGTTGTGTGGCCATTGATCGTCGACCAGAGGCTCATACACCTCACCCCACATATGTTTCCTTGTCGTAGATCACATTCTTGGATTTCTGGTGGAGACCATTTCTTGGTCAAAAATCCGTAGGTGTTAGCCTTCGATATTATTGAAAATGGTCATTCATGGCTATTTTCGGCAAAATGGGGGTTGTGTGGCCATTGATCGTCGACCAGAGGCTCATACACCTCACCCCACATATGTTTCCTTGTCGTAGATCACATTCTTGGATTTCTGGTGGAGACCATTTCTTGGTCAAAAATCCGTAGGTGTTAGCCTTCGATATTATTGAAAATGGTCGTTCATGGCTATTTTCGACAAAAATGGGGGTTGTGTGGCCATTGATCATCGACCAGAGGCTCATACACCTCACCCCACATATGTTTCCTTGCCATAGATCACATTCTTGGATTTCTGGTGGAGACCATTTCTTGGTCAAAAATCCGTAGGTGTTAGCCTTCGGTATTATTGAAAATGGTCGTTCATTGCTATTTTCGACAAAAATGGGGGTTGTGTGGCCATTGATCATCGACCAGACGCTCATACACCTCACCCCACATATGTTTCCTTGCCATAGATCACATTCTTGGATTTCTGGTGGAGACCATTTCTTGGTCTAAAATCCGTAGGTGTTAGCCTCTAGTATTATTGAAAATGGTCGCTCATGGCTATTTTCAAGGTCGCTCATGGCTATTTTCATAAAAAATGGGGGTTGTGTGGCCATTGATCGTCGACCAGAGGCTCATACACCTCACCCCACATATGTTTCCTTGCCATAGATCACATTCTTGGATTTCTGGTGGAGACCATTTCTTGGTCAAAAATCCGTAGGTGTTAGCCTTCGGTATTATTGAAAATGGTCGTTCATGGCTATTTTCGACAAAAATGGGGGTTGTGTGGCCATTGATCATCGACCAGACGCTCATACACCTCACCCCACATATGTTTCCTTGCCATAGATCACATTCTTGGATTTCTGGTGGAGACCATTTCTTGGTCTAAAATCCGTAGGTGTTAGCCTCTAGTATTATTGAAAATGGTCGCTCATGGCTATTTTCAAGGTCGCTCATGGCTATTTTCATAAAAAATGGGGGTTGTGTGGCCATTTATCATCGACTAGAGGCTCATAAACCTCACCCCACATATGTTTCCTTGCCATAGAATACATTCTTGGATTTCTGGTGGAAACCATTTCTTGGTTAAAAACTCGTACGTGTTAGCCTTCGGTATTATTGAAAATGGTCATTCATGGCTATTTTTGGCAAAATGGGGGTTGTGTGGCCATTGATCATCGACCAGAGGCTCGTACACCTCACCCCACATATGTTTCCTTGCCATAGATCACATTCTTGGATTTCTGGTGGAGACCATTTCTTGGTCAAAAATCCGTACGTGTTAGCCTTTGGTATTTTTGAAAATGATCATTCATGGCTATTTTCGACAAAAATGGGGGTTGTGTGGCCATTGATCATCGACTAGAGGCTCATACACCTCACCCCACATATGTTTCCTTGCCATAGATCACATTCTTGGATTTCTGGTGGAGACCATTTCTTGGTCAAAAATCCGTAGGTGTTAGCCTTCGGTATTATTGAAAATGGTCATTCATGGCTATTTTCGACAAAAATGGGGGTTGTGTGGCCATTGATCATCGACCAGACGCTCATACACCTCACCCCACATATGTTTCCTTGCCATAGATCACATTCTTGGATTTCTGGTGGAGACCATTTCTTGGTCTAAAATCCGTAGGTGTTAGCCTCTAGTATTATTGAAAATGGTCGCTCATGGCTATTCTCAAGGTCGCTCATGGCTATTTTCATAAAAAATGGGGGTTGTGTGGCCATTTATCATCGACTAGAAGCTCATAAACCTCACCCCACATATGTTTCCTTGCCATAGATTACATTCTTGGATTTCTGGTGGAGACCATTTCTTGGTTAAAAACTCGTACGTGTTAGCCTTCGGTATTATTGAAAATGGTCATTCATGGCTATTTTCGGCAAAATGGGGGTTGTGTGGCCATTGATCGTCGACAAGAGGCTCATACACCTCACCCCACATATGTTTCCTTGCCATAGATCACATTCTTGGATTTCTGGTGGAGACCATTTCTTGGTCAAAAATCCGTAGGTGTTAGCCTTCGGTATTATTGTAAATGGTCATTCATGGCTATTTTCGACAAAAATGGGGGTTGTGTGGCCATTGATCATCGACCAGAGGCTCATACACCTCACTACACATATGTTTCCTTGCCATAGATCACATTCTTGGATTTATGGTGGAGACCATTTCTTGGTCAAAAATCCGTAGGTGTTAGCCTTCAATGTCATTGAAAATGGTCGTTCATGGCTATTTTCGACAAAAATTAGGGTTGTGTGGCCATTGATCGTCGACCAGAGGCTCATACACCTCACCCCACATATGTTTCCTTGCCATAGATCACATTCTTGGATTTCTGGTGGAGACCATTTCTTGGTCAAAAATCCGTAGGTGTTAGCCTTCGGTATTATTGAAAATGGTCGTTCATGGCTATTTTCGACAAAAATGGGGGTTGTGTGGCCATTGATCATCGACCAGACACTCATACACCTCACCCCACATATGTTTTCTTGCCATAGATTACATTCTTGGATTTCTGGTGGAGACCATTTCTTGGTTAAAAACTCGTACGTGTTAGCCTTCGGTATTATTGAAAATGGTCATTCATGGCTATTTTCGGCAAAATGGGGGTTGTGTGGCCATTGATCATCGACCAGAGGCTCGTACACCTCACCCCACATATGTTTCCTTGCCATAGATCACATTCTTGGATTTCTGGTGGAGACCATTTCTTGGTTAAAAATCCGTACGTGTTAGCCTTTGGTATTTTTGAAAATGGTCATTCATGGCTATTTTCGACAAAAATGGGGGTTGTGTGGCCATTGATCATCGACTAGAGGCTCATACACCTCACCCCACATATGTTTCCTTGCCATAGATCACATTCTTGGATTTCTGGTGGAGACCATTTCTTGGTAAAAAATCCATAGGTGTTAGCCTTCGGTATTATTGAAAATGGTCGTTCATGGCTATTTTCGACAAAAATGGGGGTTGTGTGGCCATTGATCATCGACCAGACGCTCATACACCTCACCCCACATATGTTTCCTTGCCATAGATCACATTCTTGGATTTCTGGTGGAGACCATTTCTTGGTCTAAAATCCGTAGGTGTTAGCCTCTAGTATTATTGAAAATGGTCGCTCATGGCTATTTTCAAGGTCGCTCATGGCTATTTTCATAAAAAATGGGGGTTGTGTGGCCATTTATCATCGACTAGAGGCTCATAAACCTCACCCCACATATGTTTCATTGCCATAGATTACATTCTTGGATTTCTGGTGGAAACCATTTCTTGGTTAAAAACTCGTACGTGTTAGCCTTCGGTATTATTGAAAATGGTCATTCATGGCTATTTTCGGCAAAATGGGGGTTGTGTGGCCATTGATCGTTGACCAGAGGCTCATACACCTCACCCCACATATGTTTCCTTGTCGTAGATCACATTCTTGGATTTCTGGTGGAGACCATTTCTTGGTCAAAAATCCGTAGGTGTTAGCCTTCGATATTATTGAAAATGGTCATTCATGGCTATTTTCGGCAAAATGGGGGTTGTGTGGCCATTGGTCGTCGACCAGAGGCTCATACACCTCACCCCACATATGTTTCCTTGTCGTAGATCACATCCTTGGATTTCTGGTGGAGACCATTTCTTGGTCAAAAATCAGTAGGTGTTAGCCTTCGATATTATTGAAAATGGTCGTTCATGGCTATTTTCGACAAAAATGGAGGTTGTGTGGCCATTGATCATCGACTAGAGGCTCATACACCTCACCCCACATATGTTTCCTTGCCATAGATCACATTCTTGGATTTCTGGTGGAGACCATTTCTTGGTCAAAAATCCGTAGGTGTTAGCCTTCGGTATTATTGAAAATGGTCGTTCATGGCTATTTTCGACAAAAATGGGGGTTGTGTGGCCATTGATCATCGACCAGACGCTCATACACCTCACCCCACATATGTTTCCTTGCCATAGATCACATTCTTGGATTTCTGGTGGAGACCATTTCTTGGTCTAAAATCCGTAGGTGTTAGCCTCTAGTATTATTGAAAATGGTCGCTCATGGCTATTTTCAAGGTCGCTCATGGCTATTTTCATAAAAAATGGAGGTTGTGTGGCCATTTATCATCGACTAGAGGCTCATAAACCTCACCCCACATATGTTTCCTTGCCATAGATTACATTCTTGGATTTCTGGTGGAAACCATTTCTTGGTTAAAAACTCGTACGTGTTAGCCTTCGGTATTATTGAAAATGGTCATTCATGGCTATTTTCGGCAAAATGGGGGTTGTGTGGCCATTGATCGTCGACCAGAGGCTCATACACCTCACCCCACATATGTTTCCTTGTCGTAGATCACATTCTTGGATTTCTGGTGGAGACCATTTCTTGGTCAAAAATCCGTAGGTGTTAGCCTTCGATATTATTGAAAATGGTCATTCATGGCTATTTTCGGCAAAATGGGGGTTGTGTGGCCATTGATCGTCGACCAGAGGCTCATACACCTCACCCCACATATGTTTCCTTGTCGTAGATCACATTCTTGGATTTCTGGTGGAGACCATTTCTTGGTCAAAAATCCGTAGGTGTTAGACTTCGGTATTATTGAAAATGGTCGTTCATGGCTATTTTCGACAAAAAATGGGGGTTGTGTGGCCGTTGATCATCGACCAGACACTCATACACCTCACCCCACATATGTTTCCTTGCCATAGATCACATTCTTGGATTTCTGGTGGAGACCATTTCTTGGTCAAAAATCCGTAGGTGTTAGCCTTCGATATTATTGAAAATGGTCGTTCATGGCTATTTTCGACAAAAATGGGGGTTGTGTGGCCATTGATCATCGACCAGAGGCTCATACACCTCACCCCACATATGTTTCCTTGCCATAGATCACATTTTTGGATTTCTGGTGGAGACCATTTCTTGGTCAAAAATCCGTAGGTGTTAGCCTTCGGTATTATTGTAAATGGTCATTCATGGCTATTTTCGACAAAAATGGGGGTTGTGTGGCCATTGATCATCGACCAGAGGCTCATACACCTCACTACACATATGTTTCCTTGCCATAGATCACATTCTTGGATTTATGGTGGAGACCATTTCTTGGTCAAAAATCCGTAGGTGTTAGCCTTCAATGTCATTGAAAATGGTCGTTCATGGCTATTTTCGACAAAAATTAGGGTTGTGTGGCCATTGATCGTCGACCAGAGGCTCATACACCTCACCCCACATATGTTTCCTTGTCATAGATCACATTCTTGGATTTCTGGTGGAGACCATTTCTTGGTCAAAAATCCGTAGGTGTTAGCCTTAGGTATTATTGAAAATGGTCGTTCATGGCTATTTTCGACAAAAATGGGGGTTGTGTGGCCATTGATCATCGACCAGACGCTCATACACCTCACCCCACATATGTTTCCTTGCCATAGATCACATTCTTGGATTTCTGGTGGAGACCATTTCTTGGTCTAAAATCCGTAGGTGTTAGCCTCTAGTATTATTGAAAATGGTCGCTCATGGCTATTTTCATGGTCGCTCATGGCTATTTTCATAAAAAATGGGGGTTGTGTGGCCATTTATCATCGACTAGAGGCTCATAAACCTCACCCCACATATGTTTCATTGCCATAGATTACATTCTTGGATTTCTAGTGGAAACCATTTCTTGGTTAAAAACTCGTACGTGTTAGCCTTCGGTATTATTGAAAATGGTCATTCATGGCTATTTTCGGCAAAATGGGGGTTGTGTGGCCATTGATCGTCGACCAGAGGCTCATACACCTCACCCCACATATGTTTCCTTGTCGTAGATCACATTCTTGGATTTCTGGTGGAGACCATTTCTTGGTCAAAAATCCGTAGGTGTTAGCCTTTGGTATTTTTGAAAATGGTCATTCATGGCTATTTTCGACAAAAATGGGGGTTGTGTGGCCATTGATCTTCGACCAGAGGCTCATACACCTCACTACACATATGTTTCCTTGCCATAGATCACATTCTTGGATTTATGGTGGAGACCATTTCTTGGTCAAAAATCCGTAGGTGTTAGCCTTCAGTGTCATTGAAAATGGTCGTTCATGGCTATTTTCGACAAAAATTAGGGTTGTGTGGCCATTGATCGTCGACCAGAGGCTCATACACCTCACCCCACATATGTTTCTTTGCCATAAATCATATTCTTGGATTATTGGTGGAGACCATTTCTTGGTCAAAAATCCGTAGGTGTTAGCCTTCGGTATTATTGAAAATGGTCGTTCATGGCTATTTTCGACAAAAATGGGGGTTGTGTGTCCATTGATCATCGACCAGACGCTCATACACCTCACCCCACATATGTTTCCTTGCCATAGATCACATTCTTGGATTTCTGGTGGAGACCATTTCTTGGTCTAAAATCCGTAGGTGTTAGCCTCTAGTATTATTGAAAATGGTCGCTCATGGCTATTTTCAAGGTCGCTCATGGCTATTTTCATAAAAAATGGGGGTTGTGTGGCCATTTATCATCGACTAGAGGCTCATAAACCTCACCCCACATATGTTTCCTTGCCATAGATTACATTCTTGGATTTCTGGTGGAAGCCATTTCTTGGTTAAAAACTCGTACGTGTTAGCCTTCGGTATTATTGAAAATGGTCATTCATGGCTATTTTCGGCAAAATGGGGGTTGTGTGGCCATTGATCGTCGACCAGAGGCTCATACACCTCACCCCACATATGTTTCCTTGTCGTAGATCACATTCTTGGATTTCTGGTGGAGACCATTTCTTGGTCTAAAATCCGTAGGTGTTAGCCTCTAGTATTATTGAAAATGGTCGCTCATGGCTATTTTCAAGGTCGCTCATGGCTATTTTCATAAAAAATGGGGGTTGTCTGGCCATTTATCATCGACTAGAGGCTCATAAACCTCACCCCACATATGTTTCCTTGCCATAGATTACATTCTTGGATTTCTGGTGGAAGCCATTTCTTGGTTAAAAACTCGTACGTGTTAGCCTTCGGTATTATTGAAAATGGTCATTCATGGCTATTTTCGGCAAAATGGGGGTTGTGTGGCCATTGATCGTCGACCAGAGGCTCATACACCTCACCCCACAAATGTTTCCTTGTTGTAGATCACATTCTTGGATTTCTGGTGGAGACCATTTCTTGGTCAAAAATCCGTAGGTGTTAGCCTTCGATATTATTGAAAATGGTCGTTCATGGCTATTTTCGACAAAAATGGGGGTTGTGTGGCCATTGATCATCGACCAGAGGCTCATACACCTCACCCCACATATGTTTCCTTGCCATAGATCACATTCTTGGATTTCTGGTGGAGACCATTTCTTGGTCAAAAATCCGTAGGTGTTAGCCTTCGGTATTATTGTAAATGGTCATTCATGGCTATTTTCGACAAAAATGGGGGTTGTGTGGCCATTGATCATCGACCATAGGCTCATACACCTCACCCCACATATGTTTCCTTGCCATAGATCACATTCTTGAATTTCTGGTGGAGACCATTTCTTGGTCAAAAATCCGTAGGTCTTAGCCTCTAATATTATTGAAAATGGTCGCACATGGCTATTTTCATAAAAAAATGGGGGTTGTGTGGCAATTTATCATCGACTAGAGGCTCATAAATCTCACCCCACATATGTTTCCTTGCCATAGATCACATTCTTGGATTTTTGGTGGAGACCATTTCTTGGTCAAAAACTCGTACGTGTTAGCCTTCGGTATTATTGAAAATGGTCGTTCATGGCTATTTTCGGCAAAATGGGGGTTGTGTGGCCATTGATCATCGACCAGAGGCTCGTACACCTCACCCCACATATGTTTCCTTGCCATAGATTACATTCTTGGATTTCTGGTGGAAACCATTTCTTGGTTAAAAACTCGTACGTGTTAGCCTTCGGTATTATTGAAAATGGTCATTCATGGCTATTTTCGGCAAAATGGGGGTTGTGTGGCCATTGATCGTCGACCAGAGGCTCATACACCTCACCCACATATGTTTCCTTGTCGTAGATCACATTCTTGGATTTCTGGTGGAGACCATTTCTTGGTCAAAAATCCGTAGGTGTTAGCCTTTGATATTATTGAAAATGGTCGTTCATGGCCATTTTCGACAAAAATGGGGGTTGTGTGGCCATTGATCATCGACCAGAGGCTCATACACCTCACCCCACATATGTTTCCTTGCCATAGATCACATTCTTGGATTTCTGGTGGAGACCATTTCTTGGTCAAAAATCCGTAGGTGTTAGCCTTCGGTATTATTGTAAATGGTCATTCATGGCTATTTTCGACAACAATGTGGGTTGTGTGGCCATTGATCATCGACCAGAGGCTCATACACCTCACCCCACATATGTTTCCTTGCCATAGATCACATTCTTAGATTTCTGGTGGAGACCATTTCTTGGTCAAAAATCCGTAGGTCTTAGCCTCTAATATTATTGAAAATGGTCGCTCATGGCTATTTTCATAAAAAATGGGGGTTGTGTGGCCATTTATCATCGACTAGAGGCTCATAAATCTCACCCCTCATATGTTTCCTTGCCATAGATCACATTCTTGGATTTTTGGTGGAGACCATTTCTTGGTCAAAAACTCGTACGTGTTAGCCTTCGGTATTATTGAAAATGGTCATTCATGGCTATTTTCGGCAAAATGGGGGTTCTGTGGCCATTGATCATCGACCAGAGGCTCGTACACCTCACCCCACATATGTTTCCTTGCCATAGATCACATTCTTGGATTTCTGGTGGAGACCATTTCTTGGGCAAAAATCCGAATGTGTTAGCCTTTGGTATTTTTGAAAATGGTCATTCATGGCTATTTTCGACAAAAATGGGGGTTGTGTGGCCATTGATCTTCGACCAGAGGCTCATACACCTCAGTACACATATGTTTCCTTGCCATAGATCACATTCTTGGATTTATGGTGGAGACCATTTCTTGGTCAAAAATCCGTAGGTGTTAGCCTTCAGTGTCATTGAAAATGGTCGTTCATGGCTATTTTCGACAAAAAATTAGGGTAGTGTGGCCATTGATCGTCGACTAGAGGCTCATACACCTCACCCCACATATGTTTCCTTGCCATAGATCACATTCTTGGATTTCTGGTGGAGACCATTTCTTGGTCAAAAATCCGTAGGTGTTAGCCTTCGGTATTATTGAAAATGGTCGTTCATGGCTATTTTCGACAAAAATGGGGGTTGTGTGGCCATTGATCATCGACCAGACGCTCATACACCTCACCCCACATATGTTTCCTTGCCATAGATCACATTCTTGGATTTCTGGTGGAGACCATTTCTTGGTCTAAAATCCGTAGGTGTTAGCCTCTAGTATTATTGAAAATGGTCGCTCATGGCTATTTTCAAGGTCGCTCATGGCTATTTTCATAAAAAATGGGGGTTGTGTGGCCATTTATCATCGACTAGAGGCTCATAAACCTCACCCCACATATGTTTCCTTGCCATAGATCACATTCTTGGATTTCTGGTGGAGACCATTTCTTGGTTAAAAACTCGTACGTGTTAGCCTTCGGTATTATTGAAAATGGTCGTTCATGGCTATTTTCGGCAAAATGGGGGTTGTGTGGCCATTGATCATCGACCAGAGGCTCGTACACCTCACCCCACATATGTTTCCTTGCCATAGATCACATTCTTGGATTTCTGGTGGAGACCATTTCTTGGTCAAAAATCCGTACGTGTTAGCCTTTGGTATTTTTGAAAATGGTCATTCATGGCTATTTTCGACAAAAATGGGGGTTGTGTGGCCATTGATCTTCGACCAGAGGCTCATACACCTCACTACACATATGTTTCCTTGCCATAGATCACATTCTTAGATTTATGGTGGAGACCATTTCTTGGTCAAAAATCCGTAGGTGTTAGCCTTCAGTGTCATTGAAAATGGTCGTTCATGGCTATTTTCGACAAAAATTAGGGTTGTGTGGCCATTGATCGTCGACCAAAGGCTCATACACCTCACCCCACATATGTTTCCTTGCCATAGATCACATTCTTGGATTTCTGGTGGAGACCATTTCTTGGTCAAAAATCCGTAGGTGTTAGCCTTCGGTATTATTGAAAATGGTCGTTCATGGCTATTTTCGACAAAAATGGGGGTTGTGTGGCCATTGATCATCGACCAGACGCTCATACACCTCACCCCACATATGTTTCCTTGCCATAGATCACATTCTTGGATTTCTGGTGGAGACCATTTCTTGGTCTAAAATCCATAGGTGTTAGCCTCTAGTATTATTGAAAATGGTCGCTCATGGCTATTTTCAAGGTCGCTCATGGCTATTTTCATAAAAAATGGGGGTTGTGTGGCCATTTATCATCGACTAGAGGCTCATAAACCTCACCCCACATATGTTTCCTTGCCATAGATTACATTCTTGGATTTCTGGTGGAAACCATTTCTTGGTTAAAAACTCGTACGTGTTAGCCTTCGGTATTATTGAAAATGGTCATTCATGGCTATTTTCGGCAAAATGGGGGTTGTGTGGCCATTGATCGTCAACCAGAGGCTCATACACCTCACCCCACATATGTTTACTTGTCGTAGATCACATTCTTGGATTTCTGGTGGAGACCATTTCTTGGTCAAAAATCCGTAGGTGTTAGCCTTCGATATTATTGAAAATGGTCGTTCATGGCTATTTTCGGCAAAATGGGGGTTGTGTGGCCATTGATCATCGACCAGAGGCTCGTACACCTCACCCCACATATGTTTCCTTGCCATAGATCACATTCTTGGATTTCTGGTGGAGACCATTTCTTGGTCAAAAATCCGTACGTGTTAGCCTTTGGTATTTTTGAAAATGGTCATTCATGGCTATTTTCGACAAAAATGGGGGTTGTGTGGCCATTGATCTTCGACCAGAGGCTCATACACCACACTACACATATGTTTCCTTGCCATAGATCACATTCTTGGATTTATGGTGGAGACCATTTCTTGGTCAAAAATCCGTAGGTGTTAGCCTTCAGTGTCATTGAAAATGGTCGTTCATGGCTATTTTCGACAAAAATTAGGGTTGTGTGGCCATTGATCGTCGACCAGAGGCTCATACACCTCACCCCACATATGTTTCCTTGCCATAGATCACATTCTTAGATTTCTGGTGGAGACCATTTCTTGGTCAAAAATCCGTAGGTGTTAGCCTTCGGTATTATTGAAAATGGTCGTTCATGGCTATTTTCGACAAAAATGGGGGTTGTGTGGCCATTGATCATCGACCAGACGCTCATACACCTCACCCCACATATGTTTCCTTGCCATAGATCACATTCTTGGATTTCTGGTGGAGACCATTTCTTGGTCTAAAATCCGTAGGTGTTAGCCTCTAGTATTATTGTAAATGGTCGCTCATGGCTATTTTCAAGGTCGCTCATGGCTATTTTCATAAAAAATGGGGGTTGTGTGGCCATTTATCATCGACTAGAGGCTCATAAACCTCACCCCACATATGTTTCCTTGCCATAGATTAAATTCTTGGATTTCTGGTGGAAACCATTTCTTGGTTAAAAACTCGTACGTGTTAGCCTTCGGTATTATTGAAAATGGTCATTCATGGCTATTTTCGGCAAAATGGGGGTTGTGTGGCCATTGATCGTCGACCAGAGGCTCATACACCTCACCCCACATATGTTTCCTTGTCGTAGATCACATTCTTGGATTTCTGGTGGAGACCATTTCTTGGTCAAAAATCCGTAGGTGTTAGCCTTCGATATTATTGAAAATGGTCGTTCATGGCTATTTTCGACAAAAATGGGGGTTGTGTGGCCATTGATCATCGACCAGAGGCTCATACACCTCACCCCACATATGTTTCCGTGCCATAGATCACATTCTTGGATTTCTGGTGGAGACCATTTCTTGGTCAAAAATCTGTAGGTGTTAGCCTTCGGTATTATTGTAAATGGTCATTCATGGCTATTTTCGACAAAAATGGGGGTTGTGTGGCCATTGATCATCGACCAGAGGCTCATACACCTCACCCCACATATGTTTCCTTGCCATAGATCACATTCTTGGATTTATGGTGGAGACCATTTCTTGGTCAAAAATCCGTAGGTGTTAGCCTTCAGTGTCATTGAAAATGGTCGTTCATGGCTATTTTCGTAAAAATTAGGGTTGTGTGGCCATTGATCGTCGACTAGAGGCTCATAAACCTCACCCCACATATGTTTCCTTGCCATAGATTACATTCTTGGATTTCTGGTGGAAACTATTTCTTGGTTAAAAACTCGTACGTGTTAGCCTTCGGTATTATTGAAAATGGTCATTCATGGCTATTTTCGGCAAAATGGGGGTTGTGTGGCCATTGATCATCAACCAGAGGCTCGTACACCTCACCCCACATATGTTTCCTTGCCATAGATCACATTCTTGGATTTTTGGTGGAGACCATTTCTTGGTCAAAAACTCGTACGTGTTAGCCTTCGGTATTATTGAAAATGGTCGTTCATGGAAATTTTCGGCAAAATGGGGGTTCTGTGGCCATTGATCATCGACCAAAGGCTCGTACACCTCACCCTACATATGTTTCCTTTCCATAGATCACATTCTTGGATTTCTGGTGGAGACCATTTCTTGGTCAAAAATCCGTAGGTGTTAGCTTCGGTATTATTGTAAATGGTCATTCATGGCTATTTTCGACAAAAATGGGGGTTGTGTGGCCATTGATCATCGACCAGACGCTCATACACCTCACCCCACATATGTTTCCTTGCCATAGATCACATTCTTGGATTTCTGGTGGAGACCATTTCTTGGTCAAAAATCCGTAGGTGTTAGCCTTCGGTATTATTGAAAATGGTCGTTCATGGCTATTTTCGACAAAAATGGGGGTTGTGTGGCCATTGATCATCGACCAGAGGCTCATACACCTCACCCCACATATGTTTCCTTGCCATAGATCACATTCTTGGATTTCTGGTGGAGACCATTTCTTGGTCAAAAATCCGTAGGTGTTAGCCTTCGGTATTATTGAAAATGGTCGTTCATGGCTATTTTCGACAAAAATGGGGGTTGTGTGGCCATTGATCATCGACCAGACGCTCATACACCTCACCCCACATATGTTTCCTTGTCATAGATCACATTCTTGGATTTCTGGTGGAGACCATTTCTTGGTCTAAAATCCATAGGTGTTAGCCTCTAGTATTATTGAAAATGGTCGCTCATGGCTATTTTCAAGGTCGCTCATGGCTATTTTCATAAAAAATGGGGGTTGTATGGCCATTTATCATCGACTAGAGGCTCATAAACCTCGCCCCACATATGTTTCCTTGCCATAGATCACATTCTTGGATTTCTGGTGGAGACCATTTCTTGGTTAAAAACTCGTACGTGTTAGCCTTCGGTATTATTGAAAATGGTCGTTCATGGCTATTTTCGGCAAAATGGGGGTTGTGTGGCCATTCATTATCGACCAGAGGCTCGTACACCTCACCCCACATATGTTTCCTTGCCATAGATCACATTCTTGGATTTCTGGTGGAGACCATTTCTTGGTCAAAAATCCGTACGTGTTAGCCTTTGGTATTTTTGATAATGGTCATTCATGGCTATTTTCGACAAAAATGGGGGTTGTGTGGCCATTGATCTTCGACCAGAGGCTCATACACCTCACCACACATATGTTTCCTTGCCATAGATCACATTCTTGGATTTATGGTGGAGACCATTTCTTGGTCAAAAATCCGTAGGTGT